>NC_056733.1:1800000335-1800067835 GCF_019279795.1 Protopterus annectens | reverse complement strand
CCTACAGGTGAGAGTTTCCTCAACCACATAACACTGTCATGCAAGACTTTAAATCATGTAGAACAGCCATATCCACACAAACCCTGTTAAACCAACATTACTTCAAATGTAGAACAGCAATACTTACATTCTGTCCCCATGTCTGGGACATCTCCCTCTTTTTTGTTGGTCTGTCTCAACAGTGTATGTTGTAAGAGGTATTTCCAACTACCTCTGTGATGCTGTTTGTCACACATCCACATGAAGTCCTGCTCACAGTGAAGGAATAGGCCCAACACCCACATGAAGTGCTTAGTTATATGAGTGTGTTTCCATGCAATTGGCTGTGGGAATGATGCCACAGCTGTTCCACATGCAATTAGCAAGTGGGGGACTGCAATTCATGCACAGAACATCAGCTGATCATGAACATTCCTTACAAAACTCAATCTTCTGCTATGTGAAACAGATGTACTTTTCCATATCCACCAGAGAGGGAGAGAGAAAGAGAGAGAAACAGAGACAGAGACAAAGTAAGAAAGGAAGGGTGTAAGAGAGTAAGAGCCAAGCGTGTTTGTGTATGATCTGTGGTTGGAGTTTGGTATCTGGGTATTATAACAGTTGCCTATATTGTTTATTAATCCATACTGTCTCATAGTAATTCCACATGGCTATACACATTTATGGCTGAGGAATGTCTATCACAACCCCTACAATGTTTAAAAACTGTTGGCCTTGCACTGTGGACAATGGGACATATAGGTCCTCAATATAATGATGTAGCAAAACCCACACTGCATGGATCCTGTCAGTACACAATCACTCCATCACCCACACAGGGTACCGATGGCACACGCACAAACACACACTTACCAGTACTGAGTTTCAAGTCCCTAACTATGTATTACTATAACAGTGTTTTGCAGTTATTGCACACACCACGGAGCTTACATGTTGGAGAGTTGTCCAAAGGTATCTTTGAAGGTGAGTGACATCAGCAACAGTGCTAAAGGATGGATAAGGGAAGTGTAGTCCATGTGAATGTCCACAAAAGCAGATGTCAACAGAGACACACACACTCTCTCAGGTAAACACACACACATTATCACAGATGGCAGGATCAGGATTAGAACCCCTACTTAACTAGCTTGCTAAGCTACAGTATTATGCAGTTATCACAATTGCCACAGAGCTTATATGGCTCAAATATGGCCAAACGGTTATTTCAAGGTGAATAACATCAGCAGGTAAACTAAAATAGGGCAATGGGAGGTGTAGTGATTGTGAAGGGCTTCGGAATCATTAATACACACACACACACACACACACACACACACACACACACACACACACACACACACACACACACACACGCACACACACATGCACACACACGCATGCACACACACACACTTGCCAGTACTGAGATGCATAGGTTCATTACTTCACAGGTGTGTAGTAGGTGAATGGGCCTGACAGCTGTACAAGGTTAGGCAATGGGAATATCTTGGCATCAGGCTACATGACAATGGGCTCCAGTGTGGCACAGGAGTGTAGTCCCTGCAGTATTCCCACAGGTGGGTATTGTATTCACCATCCACTCATCTAGGTTACTGTTGTGTGTGGCCAGTGATGTGCACTGCTTCCCGTGTATGTGATCTGTATTCCATAACATGGACAGTGTCTGGGTTGTGCACATGTCCCACACGCATGTTCTTTGATGTGTGGAAGTGTACTTGAGGTCTCTGGGGCATGTTGTGTATGCAGATTGTTATCTTCTGATGTAGCATTCCTGACCTCATTTGAGGAGACCTGCCTATGGAACTGAGGTTATGCTTGCACCTGCATTGACAACATGATACAAGAATTCAGTGTACTTAGTGGTGTCTTTCCATACAGGGCATGTGTATAAGGCATGTTATTCCCTTTGTGGGTTACATTTGCAGACTCTACAGTTGCTGCAGGCATCCAGTGCGGAACATGGCAAAAGGACCACTGTAAGCATTCATCTGCCTACTGTAGGGATGGAACAGGGTGCCTTGTCCTTTTACTTGCTGGATAACACACAGTCAGGAGATGTTACACATCACAGTACTTTCTGATGTCAGTGGCACTGTTGTGGTCAACAGGCATGTAGACCACTGTAATCACACTGTGGTTACTATCTGTGAGACAATATGCAGGGAACTACCAATATAGTGGTTGCTGCCTAGTCAAGTGTGTTTGTGTATGAGACATGGGTGGAGAGTGTTCTCCGAGTAATACAAGGGTTGCCTATATTGTTCACTGATACATAATGTCACATGTAGAGCTATGGATTGTCCAAACCAGCTTTGCTGGTGTTTGACATCTATTGTCCTTGTAAGGTGAACATTGTGACATATACTAGGCCTTCAATGTAATAATTTAGCAAAACCCACCACCAATGCAATCTGCTATTACACAATCAAAGTAACGTCCACACAGGATACTGATGACAGGAACACACACTTGCCAGCACTAAGATTCAAACCCCTACCTAGCTATGTAATGCTACTACAGTGTACTGCATTTATTGCATGTGTCATGGAGCTTATAAGATGGATGTTGTCCCAAGGTACTTCTAAGGTGAGGAACATCACCAGCCTTTGTAAATACTAGCATTGGGTGATGTAGTGGGTGAGAGATCCCAAAAATAATTTTACCCTAAACACACATTTACAATTGCCAGGGGTGAGGTTCAAACCTCTATCTAACAATCTTTATGGACCATTATGGTGGCACATTTACCACATGCACCACTGACCTGACATGGTTTAGGGTTGGTAAAAGGTTCATTTCAATGGTGGATGATATCTGCAGGACTGCTAAAGTCAGGCTCTGAGATGTGTACTGGCTGTAAATGTGGCCAAAGTCTTTGAGGTACACACACAAACACTTGCCATAAATGAGATTCAAACCCATACCTGTGTAGTTACTACTACTACATTGTTCTGCATTTATGGCATGCACCACAGAGCTTATAGGGCTGGTCATTCTCCACAGTGGTATTTCAAGGTGACTGACATCAGCAGGCTTGCTAAAGTAGGGCTATGGGAGGTGTAGTGGCTGTGAATGGCCTCAAAATCATTAATCTGAACACACACACACACACACACACACACACACACACACACACACACACAGAGTTTCACAGTTGCCATGTCTGGGGTTAGGACTCCTACCTAACTAGTATGTTACACTATAGCATTACACAGTTATCGCACACAAAACAGAGCTTAGAGGGCCGGTTCTTGTCCAAAGGGGTATTTCAAGGTGACTGACATCACAGGCTTGCTAAAGAAGGGCAATGGGAGGTGTAGTGATTGTGAATGGCCTCAAAGTCGTTAATTTCTACACACACACACACACACACACACACACACACACACACACACACACACACACACACACACACACACAGATTTTTACAGGTGCTATATCTTGGATTAGAACTCCTACCTAACTAGTATGTTACACTATAACATTGCACAGTTATTGCACACAGCACGGAGCTTATAGGGTTGGCCCTTTTCCAAAGGGGTATTTCAAGGTGACTGACATCATCAGGCTTGCTAAAATAGGGCAATGGGAGGTATAGTGACTATGAATGTGGCCTCAAAATAATTAATCTCTCCACACACACACACACACACACACACACACACACACACACACACACACACACACACACACACACACACACAGTTTCACATGTTGAGGATTAGAACTCCTACCTAACCAGTGTGTTACACTATAGCATTACACAGTTATTGCACATGCCACAGAGCTTATAGAGCTGGCCCTTATCAAAAGGGGTATTTTAAGGTGACTGACATCAGCATGAGTGCTAACATAGGCTATGGGAAGTGCAGTGTGTGTGAATGGGCCATAAACCATTCCTCTGGTAACACACAAAAAACACCCAGTTGCACACAACTTTACATTTGACAGGACTGAGTATACAAATGGTAGATGAATACTGATTTCTACTATCATGTTACACAGTTATCACAAGCACCACAGACACTATAGGTCTGAGGACTACCAAAAGCAAATGTCTACAGTGATTGACACTGGCACATCATGTGATTCCTAGGTTCATAGGTTCATATGTTGGTACCAGGCTATTGGCCCTAGGCCCTATACAAGCCTAGTCATAACAATTCCCTGGTTATTTCTTCCCACACTATTTACTTCCCTGTACCCCTGTCTAGCAGGGCGACTGACGTGATCCCTGGGGTGAATTTCCTTTCACCCATCCAATCATCAAGGTTACTTTTGAAGAGGGCCAAAGAGGTGCTCTGCTTGACATGTATGGGCAGTCTATTCCAGAGTCTGGGGAGTCTCTGGGTCAGAAACCTATCCCTCCAGCATGTTTTGTTTATTGTGATGACAAGGTTTAGATCCCTGGAGCATGTGGCTCTGAGGGATTGGGATTTATTTAAGTGTAGCATGTCCAACAGTTCTGGGTTTGACATGGCCTTGTATGTTAAGCAGAGATCGCCTCGGAGTAGATGATATGTGACATGGTATAGCTGGAGTTTTTTAAGGCGGTCAGCATAGGGCATCTGCTTTTGCCTGTGATTCTTTTAGTGAGGTATTTCTGTGGCCTTTCCAGTTGTTGCAGATGTCTTGAGAGGTACATACCAAATGGGGAGTTGTATTCTATAATGGGTCTAATGAGGGATGAGTACAGTGGGACAATGACATCTTTTTTCTGGATGAAAAGTCCTTAGTGATGAGGTGTGCCACATAGAAGGATTTCCTGACTGTTGTGGTGATGTGGTTATTGAAGGTGAGACCACTGTCCAACTGTGTCCCTAAGTCTCTTATCACACTTTTGGTGTTTAGTGTACTGCCACCTATGTGGTAATTCATGGGTACATGTTTTTCCTAAGGGGGATAACTATACATTTCTTGGAATTGAGCTTGAGCCCATTGCTCTGGCACCAAGCATCTGTTTCTGTAAGGCCCTTTTGTAGAGTATCGACATCATTTGGGGATTCAATAATGGCTCCTAGTTTGCAGTCATCTGCGAACTTTGTTAGCCAGAGTCCCTTAGTGTTGGCCTGTACTTCAGAGAAGAGAGGTCCCAGGACTGAACCTTGAGGTACTCCACTTGTCACTTGTCTGGAGCTGGATATGGAATCAGCTACTTTTACAGTGTGTGTTCTGTCAGTAAGCCAGTTGGCAACCCATCGAGTGACGTAGGGATTAATGCGCAGCTTAGTAAGTTTATCTATGATTCCAGAGTGGGGGATGGTGTCAAAGGCCTTGGCGAGGTCCAGATAGGCTATGTGGACTGCCTTACCCTTGTCCACAGCTCTGGAGACTGATTCGAAGAGGTCAATTAGGTTCAGGAGACAAGATTGGCCATTCACAAACCCAAACTGGGTGGGGTCCAGTGTTTTAAGGTTGCCAATGTCTTTGTTTATAAGTTCCATGATAATACGTTCCATGGCCTTGCAGATCAGGCTCGTAAGACTAATGGGGCAGTAGTTCCCGGGATTCAAGGTGGATCCCCCTTGTGAAGTGGGATAACTGTAGCTGATATTGGCTAACTGGATGTATGGTGGGTGAGATAGGCCTCGTGATAGCAATCTGTTTGTCACCTCTGCCTCTATCTTCCCCATATCTCTATGTGTGTATGTTTGACCTATTAAAGTGTGTTGGCCTTGGATATGTGTGAGTGTTCCATTCCAAAGTGTTTGCAAAGCATGGATGGTGTGCAATGTGGTGTGTGTGCACAGAGACATCTGCGACTGACAGATATGTATAGTCCACTGTTGTTGTCAGACATGGGCTTCATTTCTCTAAGTGTTGAAGCATGCCCAGTATGACCTTCCGTAGTTTGTTGTCAGACATGGGCTTCATTTCTTTAAGTGTAGGAGCATACCCAGTATGACATTCTGTATTGAGTGTGTGAATCCATTCCAGGTAGGTTGTATTCCAGTGCAGGATTTTGTGTTCTACACCTACAGCTAACACCCTGTTTCTGCAAGATATCTGTAGATAGGTTGACAATATGGAGTCACAATGGGTGAAAGATAGTGGGATATTTTAACTATTGTGTCTGTGCTGCTTGTGTTACATGGTTGGTGTTAGCAGAGATATTCAAACATGTACTGTTTTACACTGTGATGTATGATGTCAGCAACTACTGACAGATATACTTATTTGCTCACAGTTATTTCCTGGGAAATACAAGATGAATGAAGTTGCGTCCAGTACTGTGGTCTGCAGCCTACATATTCTTGCACACTCATGCCATTCTGGAGGGGTAGCTGCAGACACTTGCTGATTGATCTGTGTAAATGGTCCAGCACCTTGGTACTGTGGTGGCTGAGGATCCCCTGCTTGTACATCTATTAACATAACAGAATGGCCATATCTTGCTGTGGCCATACCTATCAGCTGTACAGATTCACCTAGGTTACACAGAAGCAGGGCACATATATCTGGCAATTTCTTCTTCACATTGTGGTTTACTAGTGGGTTTGTAGTCCCCCATTACTGGGTTTGCAGGCAGGGGTAGTATGGGCACACATCAGAGTTTCAGACGTCACACACACTCTATGGCATCCATGCTTCTACACCCCCTCCCACACTGTTATTCTGTTCTCTTCTTAACATTATGCGAGTGATATCTGTGAAGTATCCCTATAGTTGTCCTTTCATCCCAGCATTATTTAGGGGTTGGTCCACAGTTCCTGCAGTAGGACATGGTGGGCATGCTACTGGGATTTGTTGACATGGCCTTGCATTTGTGTTCTGTGGACTGTCTTATGTTGTTAATTGGGACCCCATGAGATAACATCTATTGGCAGTATGGGTGAGGCACAGGCATTTGACAGAGGACTGTAGGGCATTTGGTAGTGATGCAGGCCATCTGTAGCAGGCCAGTGCATTCTGTCACTCCTACAGTCCCAGGCTGCAAGCCACTGGATCCCCTTGGGGTGACAGGATAAGTGTGCGAGGTGTTAATGGCAATGGTTCCTGTACATATTAATCCATTGGTCTGGATGCTGGCAGGCTGCTGCTTACAGCTAGGGACACACTTGCATGGGACACCTCTTCAGCATGCTGCATTCTGTGGGTATTCCCATACAGAAGTGGGGGTCATACTGTACTCATCACCAATAGCAGGGATATGACCTGTGATAAACCTGTGGATGATAGTGGGGTGAGCCGAGTGCATGTGTGATATGGAAGCTTCTTGCAGCTGACTCACAGATATATCTGGGACATTCCCCTTATGCTGCCTTGTGCGGGGACATAGGCAGTCTCTCATTACTTCATAACTGTGCCTTTTGTGTTCTGCCAGTGATTGGCCAGACTACATCAGTATTCCATACTACACTGACAGCTAATGTGCTGCTAACTTGTATGTACAATTCCAAAGATGTGTGCAGCTGTCAGTTACATTTTATGTACTCTTTCTAGGGTACGTCCACCTGTGTACTGTGTGTATGTCTGGGCCCACATTCATGGCATGTCCATCTTTCAGATGGTGACACATATTGACATATGAATAATGAGTATGGATGGCTGCTGAATTGGATCTTGCTGGGTTGCATTGTGGTTGGTACTGCAGTTGTCAGAACATGGCCCTGTCATCAACAGTACTGGGCATAGGCCACTGGGACATAACCCTCCATGCTTACATGCTGACCACTTCCACACAATATACAACACACAACAGCCTAACACACAGAGCCCTGCATATTGTACACATGCAAAAATCTACCCTGTAAATTGGGCCAGCTCAGGTAATCTGTGCTCCACTATTATTAAACTCACACATACATGTTACTGCATTTCTACTTTGGATTGTAGGGAAGGGCACACCTGACAACTGTAAATATTTGCTATGACTGTACTGTTATTTCAGGTACTCTGTTGGCTTCCATTTCATTTTGTATTCTCACCTATCATGCAGACTAGAGGCATATTGGTACAGTACAGGCCTTAGGTTTTATTGACCTACATTTCCGTTTCAGACTTCTTACCCTTCAGAACTAACATACAACTGCCTGACTTTTTGTAGTCTGTCTGTGTAGGTCTAGAGGGGGGCTGTTCTCCATTGCCATTAATTGGAGGCCTTAACACAGCCTTTCTTTATGGTCATCTACACCTGTCCTGCTGGCTGAGGCTGGTGTTGGGTATGTGAGCCTCACTGACATGCATGTGTGTGTTCTATGGACAGACATTTGGGCCACCACATGTACTGCAGTGGGATTTGTCACCTTGTCTAGTCCTGCCTACTTTGTTGTCACCTGTATTTGTTATGGATTTCATTCTACCCATATAGATAGGTGTCCACTATCTGCTGCCATCCCATTCAGCCACTCAGTTCCTTTGCATACTCACATCCATACCATAGATACAACTAGCAGAACATACTACTCCATTCAGCAATTGATAGGAAGAGTGACTTACTTTGTGGCTGTGACAGTACTGAGGATGGTGCTGGAGGGCTGACTATGTCAAATGCACATAGTACACTCACTATACATGGTAAAGCACAGGTAGTGTCATGTTTGGCATCCCTTTTACTGTATGTGCGAGTCAGAGAGAGGTGTCATTCCCTGGGTTCCTACTGTGTCAGTGTATGTGCTATGCAGTGCCTCTTTGCCAAAGCCTGGGCATAGCGAGCAAACCTCCTTCTGCCAACATGGGCAGGCTCAGGTTGTTCCTCCTCTGAGTCACTCTGTGCCTGTGCTGGCCTTGGCAATGGTGGGGAGCTGTGTGGCCCTGCCCTGTGCTGTTCCTGCTGCAGCTGTTTCCGCAGGATCATATTGTGTAGCATGGCACATACAATGACAATTTGGGTACATTTAGCTGGTGAGTACTGCAAGGCTCCACCGGATATGTCTAGGCACCGAAACCATGACTTGAGCATCCCAAACACACACTCTATTATGATTCTGGTTTGTGCGTGTGCCTCATTATGGAGTTGTTGTTCGCGCGTGTGTGCATTTCTGATGGGTGTCATTAGCCATGGCTCCAATGCTTAACCAGCATCCCCCACTAGTTGGCCATATGGGATGTCCCCACTGGCAAATCTCTGGTACAGCTGTGTCATATGCCAGATGTGGGAGTCGTGATAGCTTCCAGGGCTGCCAACACACACATTCATGATAATGCCCTGGGCATCGCACATGACTTGGCAGTTGATGGAGGGGAAGCCCTTGTGGTTTATGTAGATCCTACCCTGCTCACCGGGTGGTGCTTTTATGGGTATGTGCATGGAGTCTATAGCACCCACTACCTCAGGGTATTCTGCTATTTGATGGAAGAGATGCATATTGCTGGTCAATGCCTCATGGGTGTTGAGGAAATATATGTGCTCACCGGCAAGTGCTGACATGGCATCCAGGAACTGGTGGAGTACCTTGGATGTTGATGCCTGTGAGATCTCCATAATATCCCCAGTTGGCCTTTGGAAGGTACCTGTGTCTAGTATTCTTAATCCTACACATACCTTGGTATCCACTGGGATGGGTTCCCCTCTGTTGGTTCTGTGTGTGAGGCATGGCTTGCACAGCTCAACAATTTGCTGTAGGATGTCCCTGTCCACCCTATAGTGCCCCACTATCTCCAACTCATGTAGCCCCTGGTAGGTTACCCTGGGTCTGTACATTCTTCTCCTTCTCCTCACTGTGGGTTGGTCATCAGCATTCTCATCCTCACCACCCTCAGCCTCTTCCACATATTGATGTATGATAGCGATAGCAGCCCCTATCATTTTGTTAGTTTTGTCAGGTAAAACTTCCCCATCTGTGTAAACCGGTCATGTAGAGTTTGTGGGAAAATCCAGAGTGAAAGGTGTTTGCATAGTTTATACTGGTGTGCTGTGCTGTGCTCGGCTGCTGCCTGTGTAATTGGCTGATTCTGATACATTTCACCTCTGAGCTATGCTAGTTCTCCTTGATTGCCTTCCTACTGATGTTTTCCCTTCCCATTACCTTCCTGTTTAAGCCCCGAGGAACGCCGTGCAGACCCAGTGCTCTGGTGAACAGAGCTGCTATTTCCTGGTTTTTTTTTTTTTGCTTGTTTAAAACCCAGTGCAGGGCACGCACACCCGTTTAGGCAATGTAAACACTGCTAGGCAGCCTCAGACACACACCCCTTCCTTAGCTGTGCTTAGCTAAGGGCAAACACGGGCCACAGAGCTCCAATAAGCTTACAGCATGCATGACACTCCCCCTTATGAGGTCATCTACCTCTTATGCTTATACCATGGTGTTGCTGTGCCTACACGGTTGGAAGCAAGCTAACATTGAGGGGAAATCTGTGATTCAGTATCAATCCCCTCATTTGCATAAAACTGACTGCTAATGCATGGTTACAAAACTGACACTCAGCTTTCCCCCTTAGCAACCGTTATTCCATGGTATTGTTGTCTTATGCATGCCATTGACTATTATGGCAGAATGCTGATTTTGGTTTAAAAGTTTATTTCCAATTGTTTTTTCTTATTTTCGGGCCGATCCCATTTGCATACCACTGCCCTATGCTTAAATGGCCAAAATCAGCCAAAAAAAAGAGTTATTTTTTATAATTTTGCAACTAATTCCCATGCCAATGACCATATATTTGTCCATTGGCATGCCTACTACATTGAGTACATGCTTTCTTTGGAGATGTCTTGCCTCCGTTTTGTAATTTGCAGAAATGTATTCGGTTAGTAGCCGAATACATTTCTGCAGGTTAGACTATTCCTGCACAGATGCCTGCCTGCTTCCTGGATCACTAATTCACCTCATTTGCATGGTTTTCTCCTGCAAATGGGATAATTAGCATACAGGAGCTGTGTCCATGCAGGAATAGTGTAGGAGTGCTCATGCACGTTCTGGGAGCTCATTCCTGGATCGCTTGTCGGCCATATTGCATGCAGCAACTCTTGCACTATTCCTGCACATCATGTAGAGCTTGCTGAATCCTGGGGTAAGTTTATGTTTTGTTTATTTAGTTATTTCACCAGCAACCTAGGTTCGCGATGTTGGCCAACTATTACAATTATACGTAATGAATGTCGGTGTATAGCTATTCAGTGTATTCTGACTTTCACTGATTTTGTTTCAATTAGTTTGTATTCGATGGAAATAACTTTCACTGATGTAATATAGACTCGAAAATTCATGTACATAAAAAGTAAATTGATGAACTACAAAGTACCAAACTAAATTATTACTGGGACCTTGTAGCTGTATGTCTTTTTTTTTTTTTTTTTGTATTACACAATATTTTTAACTTATACATACTCAATTACTTCTGAAAAGAAAATCAACATTAACTACTAGTTCACATTAATACAGCATTCAAACACATTATATGAACAACATTCAACTTTATGCAACCTAAATAATTATATGTCTTCCACTAGCCCCGCCTTATATATTCTTTCTCTTATATTATACAAAACACCCTCTTTCTCTGTTTTCAGTTTTCTCTATACCCTTTCTTATCTTATAGCCACTCCATTAACCTATTTGCTCCTTGCAAGCCCCTGGCTGCTTCTCGCTGGTTTGTTTTCCCTTACTAACTGCCTAGTGCACTCATGTTTTCCTTTTGGTCTGTTTTTGTGGATCCTTGTTTAGCCCTTGAATACATGTATTAGCGACTACCTTTTATATGGAGTTTTCTGTGTACTAACCGCGCTTTCCTTGCTAGTTCTTGGTTTATTCCTTTCCTCTTGCTTCTTGAGCAAACTAAAAATCCTTGTGGTTCTGTACTTTATGAAATATCTCTTGCTACTTATCTTATACTAAACATTCGTAAATGTTGTTAACCTGAGTGCTACTTTTTATTATTCTTATTTGCTTGTGATGCTTAATTGTGTCCTTTTATTGGTTCGCCCAAGCTCTTTGAACTTTTTTTCTCTCTTTACCTTAGCATGCATGCCCTTCTTGGTGCCTTCTTGTCTTTAACCCTGTATTTACTTTTTTTGATTTGAGCCTACCTAGGTACTGCAACCCTCTGATTTAGAGATTACTCCTGTTTTGGTTTATTCTTGTACCGCCATACTTAAGCTCCTTCTCTTATAGCAAACTTGTTGAATCTATCTGACTGATTTGTGCATGGGTTTCTTTAATTTGACACCTATATCCTCTCCTAACTATCTGTGTAATGCACATAGTTTTCCCTTATTTCTCTTTATGAGTCCTTAGCTCTAACTATATTTCCCTTTAGCCTGCATACTCTCTATACTAACTGCCTACACCCTTACGCTCTCAATCTTATGCAGAATTGGCTTATGTTCTTTGTATATTTATCTAAACCTCTCCATTTTTAAATCCTTTGGTGCTTTGCCTGTGCACATGTGTTGTTGTATTTAGTACTGTTTTATATTATCTTTGCTATTATATATATTATATTATATTAGTACTTTATAACCTTTCAGCTTTTGTAAACTCCTATATGCTGTCCTCCTTACTTGGATGCAAATAAAGACTCTTTTAATTCCTTTTGGTGTTTCAAATACCTATCCTTATTTCCTCTGGATTACCCTTGGTCTTACCTCATACCCACTTCCATGAACTGTAATGTTGACTTTTTCCTGCTCTCTAGCTCTTTTTTTCATAAAATTCCTTTTCTTGACTGTTAAACCACTTCTTCTCTAAAACCTTCATTTTAGTCAGTCTCTTTTTACTCTTTTATTATCAAGAACCTCCTTTACCCCTTTTCTCTTCCTTAATCCTCCCTCCCTCTGCTTCAAGAACTTCTCTTCCCTTGTCTACTCTTTCTCCTTCCACCCTGAAAGAGTCCTTCTTATGTTAGTGACTCCTCTGCCTCCCCCTCTTACCCCCCCTAGAGCTACTCTACAGGCTCCTGCCCCTGTCTTTGAAAGCTTTTGGACCCTGTCTGATAATTCACCCTCCTGTGGTGCTAACCCCTGGTCTGTTGCTGTACCCTCTAGTGTCTTACATTCTTTAGACCTCAAGCTGTTCTCCCTACTCCTCAGACTTCTAAAGTGCTAATTAGACCTGGGCTTTGTCCTTACCTGACCTTTCTTCCTGTATTCTTTCTAGCCTGCATTCCCTCTATCCTCCACTCTTCCTCTCCACTTTACAGTTTTTCCCTGCCCCCTGTCTCTTCCCTTTTGTCTCTCCTCATTTCTCTCCCCTAGTTTGCTTTTTCTCTTTTCTATTTACCAGCCCTCTACTTTCTTAGTCTCTACTTCTTCCCCTTTCTGCTTTCTTTCTCTACCTGCCGTTCTCCTTCTGCTTTTCTTTCCTCTGCTTTTCTTATCTCTGCTGCCCCTTTACCTTATCCACTTCCCTTTGTTCTGTCCTTATCCTATCTCTTGCCTTTCTTTGCTCCTACCCTCCTGCTTCTCCTTTATCTTTACTACTCACCTACTCTTATATCCTCTTCCCTTGCCCTATCTTCTTTGCCCATACCCACCCTCCATACCTGCCTTTCACTCTCCTTTCCTCTTCCTCACCTTTATTCCCTATTATACTACTTCCACCTTCCTTCCCTCTAGCCCCTATCTTTCTACCTTTATTCCCACCCCTCCTGTTCTATTCCGAAACCATCTTCATCTACCATCTATTCTTTTTGACCCCTCTCACACTGCCTCCCCACTTTTCCCACTTTCCCTGGTTCCCCCTTCTTCTGTACCTAACTAGCCTCTATTTCTTGGTATACCTCTCAATCATCTCTTCTTACCCACCCTTTTCCTTTACTAGTTATATCCTACCCCCTTGAAATTTCTCAATTCCCTTCTAACTCCTCTTCTCTCCTTCTAACTCTTCTCATCTCTCTTACTATTTCTCCTAACTAAACTTCTCTACCTCCAAGCCCTCTTTGCCCGGACATTTTACTTATGTTTGCCCCTGCACTTCCTACCTCCTCATCACACTTGTATTTTACAGCCCATCATGCAATACTTCAATTCCACGGCTATACTGCCTTATCTACTCTTACAACCCCAGTTCCTAACACACATTAAAACTCTTCAAAACCATTCTCTAATATCCTCCCAACTATTTTAATTGTTGCTACCATCCACCACCATATCCTATTTCAACCAATTTCTCAATACAATTTTTCTAATCTGCGACTTAATAACTCCAAATTTAACAAGATTATGCCTTCTGTTCTTTATCAAACCAAATATCTAATTAGCCAACATGCTCTACCACTAGCTGTGTTCTGTAATTTACCCCCCTGCTGCAGATGTCTGTGACAAATATATAATATTCTCTAATTTCCTTGGTGTAAACAGTTCTTAAAAAACCTTGTGTTAAAAGTTGGTGGGGTAGCACTTTCTTAAACCTGACTGCAAATAAGCAAAGAACTGAGCAACCTTCAGCTCAACCTCCACCCGTGGGTTAGCATTGAAAATATTTGTAAACCCCCAAATAAAAAAACACATTATCTGCACCTATCTAATAATGAAAAATTCCTAAACTTTTCTTTTAAGAATTAAATAATCGAAAGACCTCCTTAATTTAACTATCAATATCAATCAGCATTTTAACCCACTCAAGAATATTCCTCAACCCGGCAACAGTCACTCTCTTTTTCCCCCCTGTTTTATTTATCAAAACCAAAAACTCGTTTAAAGTACATTAACTTACTCATTACCCTTGAGCTTTATTCAAACCATACACATACTGTTGCTTCCCAGAGTATAAGCAGCCGAGACTCTCTACTTAGGCTCATCAGCCATAAATTAAACATGTTCCTCCCTCCTTGTAATTGACAACTCCCCACTCTATCTATATCACATATCACCTGGAAAAAAACCCATCCCTTTCTGTAATTGGTCATATCAATTGCCGTTCCAAAATTCCTTCTTTAACTTTCTGTATATAATTTTCGAAATGCAAGTCCTTATCCATCTCTTAAATCTTCCCTATTAACTGCGCTCCCAATGCTCATCCTATTTCTTTACTAACAATCCTGGACATCCATTCTTGTGTGAAATTTCTCCTATTTATTGTAGAAAACTGTCAGTGATAGATGTTTCCTAGGGTTAAAAAGAACTTTAAAAAAACTTTTTTTGCCTCCTGCCTATATAACAAAAAGAACCACCTAATAGACCAGAAAAACATTTTATACTCAGATACAACAACTTTTTAAGGACAAGGACCATGAATTTTACCACATTATAAAGCCAACCAAATAACCATAAAAACCCATTAACACAAAAAATCACTCACCTCACCAAAATTACCTTCTCACCTTCAAACCCTTTCTGCCCCTCTGCCTCTCTAATGCCTTTAAAGCTACTTAACCAACAAAGATTTTCCAATGCCTCCCTTTGCTACTCCCACCCAAACTTCCCACAGCTCTTTCTACCCACCCTCACCCCCTACCTAATTGTCATATTTCCTAAAAGAACCTAATAACTTCCTCCTGTGACTAAAACCTACAGAATTCCTTAAAATTGGTGCAAAAGCCATAGCTTTACCCCATCTCCATGTCAAAAGCCATAGCTTATTCTAAACCATATAAATTTCAGCCACCAAAAAATCTCTTTTATCATCATTATGGAAATCTTAGTATCTTTACACACTATATTCTTGGTGACCCTAATAGCAATTCATCCTCCCTTCCAAAACTAAAAAGTCCCACTTGCCAAAATAATGTAACAAAACAACACACAAACAATTGTCTGCCTCTACTGCACCTGTCATTTTCGCTCTTTCCATAGCACTACTTTTTTCCTCCCTTTTATTTCTCCCTCTGCTGCCAATAAACTATTTAAATAATAATAATCACCAATAATAACATACTCTTTGATGCTATAACGTGCCTTGATATGGTCAACCACAATAATCTCCCACAAAAGGCAACTTCCTCTCTGACACCACCTCCTTCTTATTAATATACTGTCAAATTATGCTAACCGAAATGAAGCAACTGTCTTTTCTCTAGATCTCTGGCATTGTCCTCCTTCCAATCCTCCCTTCCCACACTTCTTCTCTCCTTCCTTCATTCCATCTTTCCTTCTTTATCCTTTTCCTACCTATTACCTTGCTTCCTAAGCCCTCTTGATCTCTAAAATTCCACTTCTACCCCAAATCCACCATTATCTGCTCTACCTTTAACCCCTCATACCTTCCACTCTTAATACCACCTTCACTTACCTACCCTGGCCCTCCTCTAACACCAACTCCTTAAAAAAGAAAAAACCAGCCCTCACCCACCATCCATCTTCTCTCCTTCCCACTCTTCTGCACTACTCAACTCTCTATATCAGTTATCCCTTCTCTAAACATGGTTCTACTAGGCACACAGCATTTGACACAACTAAAATTCCTTACACATATCATTTCTTCTACACACAATAATAACAGAGAACAATCTGTTTAGATAGAATCTTAAATTTAACCTGATTTACCTACCTTAAGCTAGAACTACTAATTACTCTCGCCACTCTCTTCAATGCCTAATCTATCTCAACCTTTCTAAATATAATCTTACCAATCTAACTTTATAATTCAAATAATTATAAACCATTTATTACTACTTATGGCATTCTCAATACCTCAACCTATATCCCTTAAAAACTAGGGTGGCTAGAATTACCTAACCCATACATTTTAACCAACCAATTACCTGCCCATATACTGATTCATAACTCTCTTTCTAAGAACTCAGCAGGTGACTCCACGTTTCTCAAACTCTGTTGAAACTATGGACCTCAAACACTCACCAATCACCACTCAATCAAACTCCCTATTTCAAACTCTTTTCCAACCACTTTTTTTGCTCTTGCAACTTTGCTCCACCCAAACCCAGACTAACCTGCTTCATACCTCTTTGCTATTTCTTTTTTCCACTCTATCTAACTCTCGTAAACTCTACTCTCTACTACTAACTCTCTACAAAGCTGTTTACCTCACTCTAAATCTCTGAACTTATCTCTTTTTTCCATCTTCTTTTAATGTATTAGAATAACTAGGTACCTTTATCTGTACTGTCTACACTTTTTTCTATTAGACTCTCTAGACTACTGTACCTCATATTTGTGCCTCAAATGTTCTTAATTCTAACAGAAGGTTTAAAGTATATGTTATTAGATATTAGTTGTAGCATGTTGATATATTCTGATAAAGTTTTTGTTTTAGTCTTACTATAGTAGTACTAAAATGGACATCCATCCAGACTAGCCCGGTTAACAAATGTAAAATAAATAAATAATAAATAAATATGCACCACATGCAATGTATGCTGTAGTTATTGTTATGTTGTTTATATACAGATTACATTACATTTAATTTAAAGCTGTCCTACATCTAAATTAGTATATATACATTTTGATGCAAATTATTTTGCTTCTTATCATTTACCAGACATTTTGTATCCCAATGACAATAAAGAGAAAAAACAGTGGTGCCGGAAGCTGTTGAAGACTTGGGGGGGGGGGGCAAAGAGTGAGAGGGATACTTAGTGATCTAAAAAGGGCAATTTTTTTTAAAACTATTTACTACCACAACATGAGTTCACTTGGAGGACATTTTAAGCTTTGCCAATTTCCCTTTTGGTGCTTGACCTATCATTTTCTGATTGGTCTTACCTATCCCATGGCTGTTAATCATATATTAGCCCTAGTGAGAATAAGTGTGATCATACTATAGATAATTTGAGGGGACCCATGTAAGGGAAGCAGCATTTAGGAACTGCCTCTATCCATTAGTGGCATGAGGGGCATTCCTGGAGTACATTTTCTATTACCCATCTTTAGGTCCAAGTTACATTTGAATATGGACAGGGATGAGCTTTGTTTAACTTGAATGGATAGCCTGCTCTGGAACAGTGGTAGTCTCTGTGATATATATCCATCTCTCCATAACATTCAGTTTAGATATCCAGACTGAGTATTTCTGATGCCATTTGACTTGCTGATGTTCAGTGGGTCCATCTGTATTAGGTCAGAGGATGCCTAGTATGCCAGACATGTCACCTCTAAGCACTCTGTAGGTTACTGAGTATAGTGATACATTTTTGAGGTGGTCCATGCAAGACCTATTGTTTATATCATTTTAGTATGGTATCTCTTTGGTTATTCCAATTGTTGCATGGGTCTGGACAGATACATGCCAAAGTGGGCATTATACAAAATGATTGACCTAATGATGGCTTTGTAAAGGGGGGCAATAACTTCTCTAGATCTAGTCACAATCAATTTGTTTATAAGCTGTGCACTATAGAAAGACTTTCTTATGACCCTGAGCATGTATTGGTCAAAAGTTAGGTCACTGTACACACAAGTTCCCAAATTCCAAACAACTGGGTCACCTCTCAGGGAGCATTGTCAGTTTGGCAGTTCTCTGGAGTATATGACTTCCCAAAGAATATGATAATGTATTTCTTGGAGTTTAGTTTCAATTCATGATTCTGGCACCAGTTATTGTTTGGGACAAACCTTCCTGCATGATGGTTAAATCATTTGGGGATTCAATAACTGCTCCTAGCTTGTAGTCATCTCAGACTTAGTCGGTCAAAGTCCTTTGGTATTTCCTTTTAATTTTGAGATGTATATGCCAAACAGAAAAAGTCCCAGCACCAAACCCTAGGGGCCTCCATTGGTGACAGGTCTCTTCCCCTATTTTGATCTCCCACATCTTGTGAGCAAGCATACATGTATGCATTCTTTGATTCACCTTCCTAATTGTATTAACCTGATTGTATTAAATTATATTCCTTGTATAATACAGCACCACTTGTTAGAATGTGTTTTAAATTTGTAGTTTGGAGCAGTCTTCTAGTAAGCAATAAAACAAAATGTATGAACCAACAATGACAAAAGTTCCCATTTCAGAAAATTTCAACCATAAAAGGCCATTCAATCTTCTGTCATTACAATCCACCAATATCAGTAAATATGCAAAATCTCTGCAGAAATAAGTCATCTAAATAATTTCACATTAAAGGGATCTGTAACTAATGAAGAGGTTGCTGCTAGCAAACAATTTTATATTTCATTGTTTCATCTACAAATAAAGTGCCCATTGCCCTTGAAGAATAAATTGCCTATCCTACCTTAAAACAAATGATAAGCTACTAATTTTGCAATGTGGAATGGATGGCAAACTGATAACAGAAACATAGTTACTAGGTAACTCCTCCAAAGGAGGACATTCATAGGACTGCAGCATCCATGCCCTTTAAAGTACAACACAATACAGTATCAGCAATCCATCTGCATATTGTGGAAGTAGCAGGAGCGGCCTTAGGTCAACTGGTGCCCTAGGCAAAAGGGATCCACAGTGCCCACCACCACACCACCCGGTGCCCCCATCCTGGTCTACCTACACCAAATAAACACTGAAAAAGCGCCCCTGCTAGAGTGGCACCCTAGGCGGCCACCTAGTTGGCCTATGCCTAAGGCTGGCTATGGGGAGTAGAACCCACAGCTTTCTGCATCAAAAGCAAATATATTACCTGTTGTGCTACTAACAATGCAAATGGCTTAGCATAAGTAACACTAAACTTCTCTTCCCCTGAAGCTCTCAGCTCCTTGTAAAATACATTTGACACTCAATTAAATCTCTTAACTTCGCACCATACGAAATCTGGAAAAATCCAAAATTTATTTTTTTGGGGGGTCAAAGGCCCACAACCAGGGACACATTTTAAATATTGCTTGTATAATCTTAGAAAATTGCTAAAATAAAGTGTTATGTGTTACCATGTGTTTCCTGAAAGATAGGAAGACTGAAACTTAAAGGGCTATCATTCTTTAGTGAATTCAGTTCTCACTGATTTGCCAGAAAACACACATTTTAAGAGGAACAGACCAAAAGTATGAGCCAAATATTCTTTGAAAATATGGACAGTTGAGAGCTATGGCCTCAACTCCCTGAATTACAAGTGGTGGCATGTGAAAAATTATACACACATCTTCTGTTGGTTTCTTGTTACTTGCATTTGCATACATGTATTGTGACCAACTACTCATTACTGTATTGTACTAAGTACAATAAATACACCGAGATAAACTGCTTCAGTTAATACACTTTTACTATTACATTCTTCTTTTGGGTCTACAGGCATGCTATACAGATACTGTGAAAAAAACAACAAGATAGGCAAACTGACATGACCACACACCGGTTTATTGTTAATGCTTTCATATAGCAAATGCTTATACTTCTACAGACCTTCAGGTCTGAAGAAGTATAAGCATTTGCTATACAAAAGCGCTAACAATAAACTGGTGTGTGGTCATGTCAGTTTGCCTATCTTGCTGTTTTTTCACAGTATGCTATACAGATACTTTCAGCTCTTTATGGCAAATTCCCAAAGCTTGTTTATACACTCTCATATTTATACAAAAATCTGATATTTTTTTCTCATTCTGATGTATAACAGTCTTCCTTTGTATAACACTTTTTCTTTGTTCTTCTAATTTATGATTTGTCCTTGATTCTTTTTCAAGTTTGGTGGTCCAGGGAAATTCTGTCTTGCATTATCTGAAACGTGGTGTTCCAGCACTATCTGAAACTTGATGTTCTAACTTTATTTTGCTTGATGTTACATATTTTGACTTCGTTGATGTCTTTCCAGCTGCCATCTGCGCAGCTATTTTTACAGACTTTGTTTTTCAATAACATACTCCTTTACATGGATGCCAATATCTAATTAAGCTATATATGTTTGCGAGCACACTTACTACTTCCTAATTTTCAGCATTTTATACTATTCTAAATTAGCCCTTTATATTTCATATCATTCTTGCAGCTTTTTATTCAGGCTAATAATCATGCTAGCAACAGTTTTGAAAAGACAGTGAATATACTAAATAAAACAGAATACTATTATTCTTTCAATTCCCCCTTATTGTATTGTTTTGAGGAATGGGCTAAACGTCAGTTAAAGAAAAGACTGCATTTGTTTCATCAGCATCACTATTTACAGAATTTACCACTTTGTTCATATTTACTATTTTTCTTCACTTGTCTAAAGACAAGGTAATGTTAGGAAACTGAATCATTTCATATTTCCACTGAAATTTTGCCACTTTTTTAGTACTGGTAGAAAACACATAAGTCTCATTTTCCCAGGTTAAATGCATGTTATTACTGATACAGCCTACAAAGGGTGTTTGCTTGTATTTTAAAACTGGTTTATTTGAAACCACACATACAAATTGTGCTGCCACTTCGACAAACATTTTGAAGTTTGAAGGCAATATTATCCATTTGCAGATATTTACAAAATGTTGTAAAAAACATGGTTCATAGATGAAAGAGTGGTGCCCACATATGAGACCATTCATAGTTTCTGTACAATGTTTTAACATGTGCATTTTGTTATCCATATCTATGTAATTTCCTTCAAATTGAGGTAACCAAAGTTCAATATATCATTATAAGTAGACAAGAATATTATGGATAATAACATAAACTGACACATTACTATTTGTTTTGTTAAATTATAATTCATAATCTTTCCAGTACAATAATTGTGCTAACACTGAGTCTGTTCTGTGAACAGTTTATCCAGCTAGTGGATGGAATCCACCTGTTGAATAGTTGTTGCCACATGTACTCATTTTTTAACATCAGCTTTGTTTGCAACTCATTTTGTTGCATTTTAACATACAATGACTGTAAAGTACATTTTGTCCAATCTGCAAATATAGATACATTAGTGTTGAATTGCAATCTGTCTATTAATGATACGTTGTAATGATTTAAAAAACCTTCTAGATACCATACATTTTAAGCAAGAAGCGGACAAAGGTTACTGATGGTCAATAAAAGTCAGAGAAAACTTTCATATTAGATACAGATTTTAAATCAGTTCTTCCTAACCCTTAATTTCCTATTCTTTAAAAAAACATATGTTGATACTTTAGTTCAAATCCGGCTTTTTATCAGCCTCTAACCTCACTTGCCATAATGTTTCTCTCCATTCTAAACAATTCTTATAGCCACCACCCCTCAAATCACCTTCTACCACTTCTAATACAGGAAATAAAAATGTTTTATATTTTCAACAGAATGCCTGTAAAGGGCACTTTTTTCATCTTTAACCTTAATGTAATAAATATGTTCCCTCATACATTCCAACAAACTACATGTGGTCATCCCTATATAAAATGCATCACACCCACTACACAAACTGATGTAAATTAATCCTTTGGTTCTACAAGTACAATAACCTGGAACCTTAAAGGTATGTTGTTTGTCGGCCAGCATTATGTAGGGATCCTCTACTACATATCTACACAGATTACAGTATCCGCATTTGTACATACCCTTTTTATTAGTTAGATATTGAAAACTATGGGAATTCTTAGTGTAGTCCCTCTGTAACATTTTTTTAATATTGTAGTTGTTACGATATACAAAACTAGGCTTAGTCCCTACTACATCTAAAGGATCTTTGTTGCCTTCTAAAATCTTCCAATTGTTATTGACAATATTCCTAATGAGGGGACAATCAACAGACATATCCATACTAAACACAGCCCCTGTTTTTACATCCACCTTATCCAAAACCACTTTATTTTTCACTAAGGAATTGCTAAGAATGGGGGGATAAGTACAATTCCTTTTATTTAAAACCTCTTGCTTTATCAAATCTAAATAATCAACTTCATAACCCCTTGCCACAAACATATCTGTTATAATATCAAATTCAAACAAAACATCTGCTTCATTCATTTTCCATCCGGCTTGCACGTATATATTACCCTTTAGGGGTGTTTTTCTTAATAAAAAACAGATGTTTACTTTGATAATGTAAATACCCATTGGTAAATGTTTCTTTCCTGTATATTCCACTATCAAACCAGTTGTTACCTTCATTCCAACTCAAGCAAACATCCAAAAAAATAATACTTAGTCCACATCCACCCTTAACAAACCTCAAATACTTAGACATGTAATTAATGTCAGCAACAAAATTATCTACCTCTATGTGACTTGCCTCTAAAATAAAAAACAAGTCATCCACAAATCTAGAATAATAATGTATATTATATTTTTTATGTAGTTGCATTAGAACAATAGTCTCCCAAAAAGCCATTACTATATTTGCATATGCTGGAGCAGCCGGAGACCTCATGGCTACCCCTTTTGTCTGTTTATAATAAGTGTTATTGAACAGAAAAAAGTTGTTGTTTAAAACCAACTCTATTAAGTTACACAACAAATTAATAGTACTATGTCCCAAAGATGTACTCTTACACAAAAACATTCTTACTGCTTTAATTCATTCTGTATGTCGAATACTAGTGAATAAAGAAATGACATCTACAGTTAACATCAAATGTCGATTGATGTCAGATCCAAAACGCTGTGAAAACCCCCTTATTTTCTCAAAACAATCCCATGAATCTTTTAAATAAGAATTTAGTTTTTGTATTACTGGATTCAAAACGGCATCTATGACCAGTGAAATACCCTCGCTCACAGCTTGTGGAGAAGAAACTATAGGTTGAAATGGGGGATTCACAGGGTTTTTATGGATCTTCGGGATACAGAATAGTACCCCTACTTTTGGTTTTTCAATTAGGCAAAAATTATACATATGCAAGTCCAATTCCTGATTCATTAAGGCATCATATAAAACTGAATATATATATTTACAACTTCGCTTTATAACTTGAGCATTAACCTGAACATATTCATCTTTGTTGTTTAACAAATATAACATACTTTCTTTGTATTGATCAACATTCATAATAACCATACTCCCACTTCATCACTTTTCATATTTCTCATATTTTTAAAACTCTTTAGTTCTTTTAAAGCCTTACATTCAACAGCTGATAAATTATCAAACCACCTTCTACGGTTGTTATTTAAACATTTCTTGATATCCTGCAAACACATTTCTTCAAACACATTAATAGTATGGCATAAACTTGGAGTAAAGCAGGAAGGTTTCAAAAAATTAACAGAAACTTGCTTAACATTTTTATATAAGTATTGCAGGTTTAACTTATGTGTAAATTGCTTGAAATCTATTACTGTTTTATCATAGTTAGCCCTTTTTGTAGGAACAAAATTAAATCCATATTTCAATACCTGAATATGAGCATCCATAAACACAATGTCCGATAAATTAATTAAATCAAATTTCTCAGTCCTGTTTCTCACTGCTCATCGATGGAGGACTTGGATGTGGTCAGATCCCTCATTCTCGCCATCCTCCCTCTTGTAATTCTGTTCTCCCTTTTGGGTAAAAAGACTTTTGGTCTTGCACCATTAGTAACTGAGTCTGTCGTCTTGGCAGGAAAATCGTTGTTACCTGGACCTTGTTGTTCATCTACCACTTCACACTCGTTTACCAAAGAAGTGGAGTCTTTTCTGCCAGAACTAAAAAACCTTGTCACTACAGCTGATGGTTTTGATTGGCTGTTCACCTTCTGGTGTGTAGTATGGATAAATGCCTTATTTAAAGCAAACTGTGGTCTATTACAGGGTTTAATTACACCTAATGAAATGTTAAGATTTTTTTTCTTATTATTCCTTTGATATAAAGGGTCAAAAGATTCATAGGCAGTGTTATTTTCATAAGCAGTGACATCTCTCAATAATTTGTTGTGTTTTTGAGTAACCACCTAATTTTCGTGTTGCTCAACATGTTTTAGAACTTGTGCATAAGTCCCATCATTAAACTCCTTGGCCAATGAGTTTACTTCCTCATCGGCCCTCAAAATTTCATCTTTAAAGGCATTGATCTTCTTAATATTATTATCTATCAACAATTTTATTAGTTGCAAGCCAGCACCATCCAAGAACATAGTCAACTCATTAAAGAAAGGATCCTCAGATGTGATAATGTTAGGGCATTTAAAAAAACTTAAGCCCTTTGGTACCACTGCCAGCTCAATGCATCTTTCAAAATATTTATTTTCGAGATCAAGGGACTTGTACATTTTTAGCAATCTACCCAATTTCTCACATTTGTTATCATAGTCCTCAGTTTTTACTCAGGTGTTTTTATAATCAGCTTGTACAAAAGGATCATATCAGCTATCCAAAACTGAACGGATGCTATCATATTGCATTGTCCCCATTACAGTCTCTCGATTGGTCTCACATCTATTAGATGAATCCCTGGTGTTTAGATCAATAACAGTCACCTGTTCATTTATTTTATTTTATTTTATTTTACACAGACCGTATACCTAATGGTCTAGTAATACGCAGTAACACAATATTTAGTAATAGCGGATGTGATGCTAGCGTTTATTTTACAGTTCCCATGGTTTTTAATTGGAATGGAATGCCAGTTTTTATGATTGGTTAATGTGAAATGTATGTAATTATTTAAACAGCAGTGTAACATCATCCCACTGTTTGTCTGATGAAGGTGAGTTATTAAACTTGCCGAAAGCGCTAACATTTATTGGAAGAATAAATTTGTGGAATTATCAGCTCCTCTTATTGTGTTTCACTCGCCTTCTGGTTTTTATAGTGGTTCGTGAGTTTTTCTGTTTGTTCAAGTCACCTGTTCATCTTCAGAGCTGTGAGAACTCTCCCCAGCTCCATTTTGCTTGGATAGCAGCACTCTAAGCAATTTTTGGATGTCAGACATGGAAGCTACTAAAAGCCGTAGCAGACCGGTCTCTCCCACAGATGGTGTAGAGTGCACTGTCAGGTCCAATAAAAGATCATTCTCCACTTTGGCCATCAGGAATCATGCAAATACCACAAAACCAGGAAGAAATATGTGCACCAAAGCCCAGTAGACAAACCAAACCAGAAGCAAACAAAGGTTACTGATGGTCAATAAAAGTTGGAGAAAACTTACACATTAGATACAGATTTTAAATCAGTTCTTCCTAACCCTTAATTTCCTATTCTTTAAGAAACATTTTATGTTGATACTTTTGTTCAAACCCGGCTTTTTATCAGCCTCTAACCTCACTTGCCATAATGTTTCTCTTCATTCTAAATAATTCTTATAATCACCACCCCTCAACTCACCTTCTACCACTTCTAAAGGAAATAAAATTTGTGCCTGTAAAGGGCACTTTTTTTTATCTTTAACCTTAATGTAATAAATATGTTCCCTCATATGTTCCAACAAACTACATGAGATCATTCCTACATAAAGTGCATCACACCCACTACACAAACTGATGTAAATGAACCCTTTGGTTCTACAAGTGCAATAACCTGAAACATTAAAGGTATGTTGTGTGTGGGCCAGCATTATGTAGGGACCCTCTAACACATATCTACACACATTTTTTCCTGGATCCACACCATACATTTTGTTTATGTACAGACCAAATGGTGGGATTCCACTGGGCTTGCAAATGTATGATTCGTGATATGTCTTGTCCTAGCAATTATAGTTTATTTTGCAAAATTTCAATATCCACAGCATTTAGGGTTCCTACTCCTGCTCCTACTCCCCCTAAAAGTGTGTCATTCTAGGCTCTTTTAAATCTGAATTCCATTTGTTTAAAACATGGAAATGTGATGTTGAAATGTAATATTGTTTTTTGGTATTGCTGTTCTATCATGGTACAAGTGGATGGTATTTTTACCACTTGATCTGTATGAAGTACTGGCTTATTACCCAGAATGAAAAGTATTCTGACTCATGGTCCTTTTCAAAATCATAAAAAACAATGGAGGAAACAAAAAAGCTCAGTTGTACTTTCATACCTTGCTCTAATGTGCCTTCATACCACATAGTAATGAGCCAAAATCCACTGGATAAAGAAAAACAAGACTTTATTCACATCACGTAGAAAGCTGGTAAGCACTTGTTAGTTGTTATAGTTGTTTTACATTTTGTATATACATATATGACTGTAATTCCACCTGATATTTATAGGCTTGTATATATATTTTTTATTGTATTTTAATATATTTGAAGTATTTATGTCATATAAATTATTTTATTTTATTGTAGTGATAATATTTTATTACTTAAAATATTTTATATATATATATATATATATATATATATATATATATATATATATATGTGTGAGTGACTTTGATACACTTCTATGGTGGTTAGTAATATGTTACATAGTGACATTTTTTTATGTGTTTAGGGTTTTACAAGAATTTGCAAATTATTATGAGTATTTCTTTAAGGGGGCGTAGTTTGGATTATTTTAAACTTTTACATGTGACTAAAATGTACATGTGATTAATTAACTATGTTATATAAGACATAACTAATTGTTTTTATTTGTCTGATGAAGTTCTGTTGTTCAGGACGAAAGTACTTACCAGCTTTCTACTTGATGTGAATAAAGTCTTGTTTTTCTTTGTCCAGTGGATTTTGGCTCATTACTACGTGGTACGAAGGTACATTAGAGCAAGGTACAAAATTACAACTGAACTTTTCTGTTTTCTCTGTTGCTTTTTGTGATTTTGCAACAGATTTGCTTTGTGGCTTGATCATGGTCCTTTTCCTTACACTACTGTGCTGTTTATACAAATAGAGTATTGGTAGAAATCATACCTGTTTCTTCCCCTGTCAGATTTATTTTTATATTTGTATTATTATCAACGCACTATGACATTTTTTGTATGATGTCTTTCCTTGTCAGAATTGTTACATCTTCATCGGGTAATGTACAGCATCTAACAGAGACTAAGCTGTTTACTGAAATGTTTATGTCAGTCTTTGACTCTTCTTCTACATTTATGTATGCCTGACCCTGTTTAGCTAACTATGCCATTATATTAGTGTTAAATGTTATGCTTCCAAAGATACACTTTGATTGCATTTTACAACTGAAATTGTCTTGTGTTCTATTTTGTGTAGCATTTTCCCAACTTAGTGTCATTTGTGAAATGTTGTACTAAACAACCTTAATTCCCTCTGTTTGGCATTCTACCAAAAGGAGTCCACTGAGTACAATACTTACAATAACAATCATGTTTTTCATGTTTAGCAAAACTTGTTTGTTCTAACAACCTTTTTGGGAGTACTTTCAACAAACTTTGCACAATGCTTGGCATTCAGTCTTGTACGTTGTTTCTAAAAAACATAAACATAAACTTTATTGAGCATCTGCTCCCCCTCCTTTTAAAGGCGATGCATTTTGTTGCTGATCACTACAAACAATGACTCTCATTTGATCCCTGTGAACTAGCAAGCTCTTGTTGTTCTTACTTTGTTTGACCTTATAGACCAAAGGCCCTATTTGTTTCGTTACTTCAAAAGGTCCGCGCCAATTGCTATCCCATGGATCGTCCGTCTAAAATGTTTTAATTAATACCTTTGTTCCAGAGGGAAGGTGTTATTCCTGCGGCATTATGGAGACCTTTTTCCATAAATGGAATGCTTGCTCCTTTGCCAAGTAATCACGCTGCTCTGTGATGTCTTTTAACCATTTTTCATGTTGTGCTACCTCTAACAAAGGTCTGTTATGTCCACTTTCTGGATCAAAAGGTAGTTGTGTGGGCATTCTCCTGCCTGTCATGATTTCAAATGGTGAAATTCCTAACTTGGTGTTTGGGATAGCACTTACCCCTAATAAAATTCCTGGCAAATGTTGCACCCAATCCCGTCCCTTTTCCAAACATGTCTTTTTTAGTCTTTCTTTAATGGTACTATTCATTCTCTCACCTATTCCGTTGAACTGTGGATGGTAGGGTACATGAAATCTTTGTTGTATTCCTAACAAATTACACATTGTTTGATTAGCTGACTGACAAATTGTGACCTGTTATCAGACTCGATAACCTGTGGCCATCCCCAATGGCAAAATATGTTTTTCCATTAGGCTTCTGCAGTTGCCTTAGCAGTTGTCTTTTTGATAGGAATTGCTTCTAGTCATTTTGAAATTACATCTACCACTACTAACAAGTAGCAATACCCTCCTTTTGCCAGTGGTAATGGTCCTGCATAGTCTATCTGAACTGCATACCATGGCCCATCTGCTGGCAAGACCCTGTGTAACTGAAGCTTTTTACTTTTGGCATTAACCTGTAAGCAGATTAAGCACTCTTGTGAAACTATTCTACACAACTTTTTTAAAGCTGGATTCCAATACTTTTCTTTGATCACTGGCCATAACTTTTCACTACCTACATATCCTAGCCCTTGATGCTTGTATTTTACTAACTGTTTTGCTAGCTGATATGGCACATAAGGTAATTTTAATCCTTCTGTAGTGAGATAAACCCAGAATTATCTAGGCGGGACCCCATTGACTAGTCTCCACTTCCAAACCTTGTTGTGTCTGAATTCGGACTAAGTCATCAGTACTGCTTCAGCTGATTTTAAATCAGGATACAACTGCCATCCTGTCTTTGCTGCCTGTTTGGCTAAGACATCGGCTTTTGCATTTAATTTTAACAGTTCTGAAGTTGATTTTTGATGGGCTTTTACCTTTAAAATACTGAATTGCCCTTGTACACTTTTTTTTCTGTATGGTTTTCCATATATTTTGCAAAACATTTGCATGTCTAAGTGGTTTTCCTGCACTGTCTACAAAACCTCTATGCGCACAGACTGACATGTGCAAACATAATGAGTTTACCACATATGCACTGTCAGAGTAAATATTGACAGGATTGTAATGCTGTAGTACTGCTTCTAATTCAGCCCTTTGAGCTGACATGTGACCTGGCAGCTGCACCAACTCTGGAACTCCCAAACTTTCTTTTTCTGATAGTACAGCAAATCCCATCACATCCATTTTCCCAGTACCTGGCTCTTGTCTACAAAGACAGAGGGCAGAAAATGATTGTAGCCTGGTGATATGGGGGATTTTTCTGGCCTTATCAGATTGTCGATGCAGTTATGCTGCTTTAGAATACTATTATTCTTTCAGTATGGGTGGAGAATTCAGGCTCTTGTTTGAGTCTGAGTAACACTAATCACCATTTATACCTAACTGCAGCATTTTAGACACACACACACACACACACACACACACACACACACACACACACACACACACACACACACACATGAGAGCAGCATAACTCCTGCAAATAAAAGAACAAAACTCTCTTTACTGGTATGACTCTGGCTCTGACAGCACCAACAGAACAGTGGCAGCAAACTCCTGTAACACAGAGCAATAAGATAACACGAACAGCTAGTTTAGTAAGTTTAACTTCCGCACGCAAATCCATGTTAGTGTGAAAAATCCACTTCATTCATTTTTCCCAACAGATCTTGCAGCTGTAAAAGTGGAGGGTGGGCTCCCCCTCCCCCTGGCTCTATGGTTCTGGCACTCATGGAGAAAAAATTGTGTGCGTGTTACAAGTGAAACTTCTGTAAGGAAGTGCAAAAATGTATTTAGTTATTTATGAATGCTGACAAATGCTAGAGCTGTTACTTAGCATTGTGTAAAAGTAAGCATCTCCCTAACTTTGAAGAGCCTCCCTTTTACTATGTTTAGAGAAGCAGTGATGTATACATTCAAAGTAAATAGAAACAGTGGTCACTGCACCTGCAAATGTCTAAATCTAAATTACATCTTTTGAAGTTAGGGAGATGCATACTTTTACACAATGCTAAGTAAGAGCTGTGGCATTTATAGGACACTGTTCAAGAGGAACCTGGATGAGTGAATGGGGCACCATAATTTTTTTACCAGGGATAGAGCCCACAACCCTCCTGGACATGGGCAGTCATCACTAAATGCAATCTTGGCTACTGACTAGCGTTTCTAAAGTATTACATTGGGATGAAACAGCTAGGCTTAAAATGACCTCTGGGTCGATAGCCTAGTAATTTCCTATGATCCTATGACCCTGTGATCAGACAGCCTATATAGAAGATTCTATAGGAATGAGAAGTGTACTAACAAGTTCTCTGAGAGAGCAGCTGATGCATGGAACAGACTACCAAATTGCATTAAAGCAAGCACTAGTTTAGATAATTTTATGTATAGCCTGGACACTTATTGTGGAAACAACTGTTTTGTTGTTTTGACGGGCTAGAAGGGCATTAATGCTTGTGCTTGAAATATTTGTATGTATGCAGGTATGTATGCACATAAGGCAAAAAGGAATGACTGGAGAAGATATTGATGCTTGGAATATACCAAAAGCCAAACAAGGTGCTGCAGATGGTAAGAGAAAAAGACAATATACTGAAGCAATAAATATGAATTTAGGAAGCAGTGGTAGACAAGCAGAACAGGTGTGCTGAAGCCCTTGAAGTCATCAAGAGCTGGACACAATTAACTGACTAAGCCATGACAGTAAATGGTATAATGAGATTATCTTAAAAAGTGGAAAACTTAGAGGAATGGTGGCAGATGTCTGTGATGAATGTCAAATGATTGTTAACAACTGTCCTAAGAAATCATTGACTTTTTTGTGAGATGGTAGTATTCAACACTTTTAAGGTGTTGATATATGGAGCCATGTTTTTACCTCTGTACACATCAACTAAAATGAAATGGTGGAATGTCAAACATGAAAGGAGATGAAATTCTAGGGCTATGAAGGGAGTTGTTGGTGGAAGTTGCATAAAGGATGATTTTTTTTAACAATTTGTTTTAGTATGTTACTTACTGCGTCTGAAAAGAGATACTTGACATATTTCATAGTGGGAACTAAGCTAGACAGACTGACTTTAAGAGATCTATGTAACTGCTTGGAAGTAGAGTGTTCAACTGTCTGCGTATTAGCCATGCATGCCTGTTTAATTTTGCTTGCAGTAAGAATATTAGGATGAGTTATGGAGGGGTGCTTTCCAGGCCTTCCAGGTCTGCTGCCTGAATGCACTGAGAAATTTTAGATTAAATGTTAAGAAAAAGTATGCTTGCCCTATAATACTCATGAGGTTAGAGGTAATAGTCTATCTTAGATGCGAGAGAGGAAATTAAAAAAAGCAGAGAATGGAGTTCTAGTAGACTGACACCCAATAAACAGATTCATGTTCTGTAAGTACTGTTGATACCAAGAAGTCTGGAATATACTATACAGAGGCAATGATGTCCATAGCATTCACAGAATCATGATGACTGGAGAAAATGGGTTGTTTTAGTATTTTTTTGTGCAATACACTTTTCAAGTAAAGGAAAGGCAATGTACTGACAAGTAAGTAAGAATAAGGGTGGCAATTCAGAAGCATTGCAAATCTGGCAAATCTGTATAGCTTTGTTGAACTGAGCAAGTATAAAAAGGTAAACATATGAAAAATATTAATGGTCAAAGCAAAAGTGTTAGATATCACAACATGAATGATTCTGTTAACTTCATATAATACAGGCTATTTGTGGTCCTATACTGCTAAAATGAGCATTGTGGCAATGTCCATATGGTGACCATTCCTCATATATTATGGGATGAATGAACAATAAAAGAACACCTCATCACCATGTGCTAAAAGTGCATCTTTGGCATAATGCTTAAGGTATTTGCCTCATGGACACAAGCACAGGGTTTAAGTCTGACCTTAGGTAGTTGGCTAGGTGTAAAATGGCCCTTCATGGCAGTTAGCCTGGTATTCAGCTATGAACTAGGGTACTTGGTTTACCTGTTCCCTGCAATGAAAATAGGTTGGACTTGGAATTTCTACTGTAAGACTAAGGATTATAATTCCAGTTCTCTAAATTATGAAACCCATATAACAACAGTAGTAGAATATATGTTGCATCTTAGATTGCATTCATTCAGAGTATTTCCCCTAGTCCAATGAACAATGACTTTATAGATAGTATATATACTTAGAGGGGATGTGGAGGCACAGGCTTCCACATTGGGGGATCTGGGGAGGGGTTGCCTGCTTGCAAAAACAAAGGGTGTAACAGCAATTTTTGAATAAGCTCTTTTATTCTCATACTGAATTATGATTTTTTTCTGCCATGAATAATGACATAGTGGGTTAACACCCATGTAGTAGTGATCCTCTACTGGGAATTTTCTAAGTCACAAACCACAAACATACTGGGTAAGTTTGTTGATCTGTTAATTGAGCACAAAAAACAACATTTCTGGCTTCCTATGACAGAACAGAAAAGAACCATTACCATGCACTGCATCCATGGCGTTATTCTTCTCCTTTCTCTCCTGGGTGCCACTCATTACATGCAGGTTACAGTGAAGTCATCAACTGCTCTCTACTCTATTCTATACAGTTCTGCATTGTATGTGATGCAGGATACTTACCATTAGCTATGGATGATAAAACCATTGTACCACTGATGAATAACACCAGGAAATCTCTGTAATACTGTGCGTGGCCAGGCCCACCTTTTTGCTCAATATGCACATTGGCTCTGTACAAGGTCTGCACCTATAAGTGCCAGAGCTGTTACTTTGCCTTCTGAAAAAGTATGCATCTCCCTAACTTCAGTAGATGCAATTTAGATTTAAAAGTTTACAGGTGCAGTGAGTACTGTTTCTATGGATTCCAACTGTGCAATAAATGAAAAACATTTACTTTGACTGTATGCAGCCCCACTTCTCAAAACGTAGCAAAGGGAGGCTCTCAGAAGTTAAGGAGATTTATAATTTTACACAATGCTAAGTAACACCTGTGGCATTTGTCAGCACTCATAAATAAGTAGATTTTCACACTTCCTTACAGAAGTTTCACTTCTGTCAGGAGTGGCAACCACGCACATACCCCCAGATTCTCAAAAGCTTGCACAGCATGCATGATTAGTGTAAGAGGAAATTTTGCAAATATGGTGGCCGACTGATCCACGTACATGCACGTTTGACATGTGCAAGCGCTGTAGCACTAATGCTGCATGTTTCTAGCCCCCGTATGCAAATCACACCATTTGCAGGTAAAAGCCATGCAAATGAGTTAAATCTGCCATCCAAGAAGCAGGAATCAGGGCAGCAGGGCTAGTGTAATATGCAGAAATGTACTCGGTTAGTAGCCGAGTACGGTACTGCAAACTCCAAAACGGAGCTATGATAGCTCCAAATAAAGGCTGCATATTATTGAGGAAGCATGCCAGTGGCCAAGTAGAAGGCCATTGGCATTGCAAACAATGCAAAATGTACAAAATACAACTTTTATGATATGTCTGTAGATCACAGCTGTTGAAGCATAGGGCAGCGGCACTCAAACGGGCTCGGTAGGGAAATAAGAAAACAAACCTAAAAAAAGCAGTCTAACTAAAATCAGTATTCCACCATGCAAGTCAATGGCAGGCCAAAGACAACCTGGCCAGTGAATAGTGGTTGCTATGGGGGGAGGCACAGTGTGACACATGTAACTATGCATTAGCAGGCAATTCTATGCAAATGAGGGGAAGGATAGTGAATCCCGGATTTCCCCAGCATGTGAGGCAGGTCCCAACAGTGTAAGAGTATGAATAGCTGAGTGCAAGACTGGGAGGTAGATGACATCATGTGTGGGAGTGTCAAGCATACTGTTAGCGGATTGGAGCCCTGTGGCTCGGGGTTGCATCCAGCTTAGCACAGCAAAGCCAGGGGGTGTGTCTAAACCTGCCCAGCACGTATGACAAAGTGTAAGCGGGTGCGCGTGCCATGAAATGGGATCTACAGGAAAATAAAGGAAGTGAACCCAGGAAATAGCAGCAGTGTGCACATTGGAGTACACCGATTGTGCAATGCACCCCCTGGATGAATCAGAAGGGCAATGGGAAGAGAAAGCAGCAGTTTAATCAAAGGGTACTAGGTTCGCTGCCAGGTGAAAGGTATCGGAACCAGCCAATTACACAGGCAGCAGACCAGCCCAGCCCAGACTGCCACTATAAACTATGCAAACACCTACCTCACTGGTTTTTCCCACACCCTACACCACTGGTGTAAACAAGCGGGGAACTTTTAACACTCACAACAGCAAAATGTTAGCAGCTGCAATAGCTATCATATCATGGAGGAGGCTGAGGGTGGTGAGGATGGGAATGCTGCCGACCAACCCACAGTGAGGAGATGGAGAAGAGTGTACAGACCCAGGGTAACCTACCAAGGGCTACATGAGCTGAAGATAGTGGAGCGCTATAGGGTGGACAGGGACCTACTACAGTAAATTGTTGAGCTGTGCCGGCCACGCCTGACACACAGAACTAACAAAGGGGAACCCATCCCAGTGGAAACGAAGGTATGTGTAGGCCTAAGAATACTAGCTACAGGTACCTTCCAAAGGCCAACTGGGGATATGATGGGGATCTCACAGGCATCAGCATCCAGGGTACTCCACCAGTTCCTGGATGCCATGGCAGCACATGTCAGTGAGCACGTATATTTCCCCCTCACCCGTGAGGCATTGGCCAGCAGTATGCATCTTTTCCAGCAAATAGCAGAATACCCTGAGGTAGTCGGTGCAATAGACTGCACACACATACGCATCAAAGCACCACCCAGTGAGCAGGGTAGGGTCTACATCAACCGCACGGGCTTCCCCTCCATGAACTGCCAGGTCATGTGTGATGTCCAGGGCATAATACTGAACGTGTGTGCTGGCTGCTGGAAGTTATCATGATTCCTACATCTGGCATATGACGCAGCTGTACCAGAAATTTGCCAATGGGGACATCCCACACAGTCACCTAGTGGGGGATGCTGGATACGCACTGAAGCCGTGGCTGATGACACCCATCAGAAATACACATGCACCCAAACAAGAACTCCATAATGAGGCACACGCACAAACAAGAATCATAATAGAGCGTGTGTTTGGGATGCTCAAGTCACAGTTCCGGTGCCTAGACACATCCGGTGGAGCCTTGCAGTACTCACCAACTACATGTACCCAAATAATCCTTGTATGTGCCATGCTACACAATATGATCCTGCGGAAACAGCTGCAACAGGAGCAGCAAGGGGGAGGGCCACATAGCCCCCCACCAATGCCAAGACCTGCTCAGGCACAGAATGACTCAGAGGAGGATCATCCTGAGCCTGCCCCAGTAGGCAGAAGGAGGCATGCCCAGTATGCCCTGGACCTGGCAAAGAGGCAATGCATAGCATATACACTGACACGGGAGGGACCCATGGAATAGCACATCTCTCTGACTCTTACATACAATAAAAGGGATACCAAACATTACACTACCTGTGCCTAACCATGCATAGGTAGTGTACTATGTGCATCTGACATAGGCAGCCCTGCAGCACCACCCTCAATACTGGGACACCTATAAGATAAGGGACTCACACATGCCAGTCAGGAGGGGGGGGTCACATACCCAACAACAGTCACAGCCAGCAGGACAGGTGTAGACAGACACAAACAAATGCCGTACTATAGCCTCTGAATGAGGCTTATAGGTAACCCCCACCCAGGCCTACACCAACAGACTACAGCAGTCCAAGTAGCAATCAAAAGATAAGAATGGTAGTACACTGGTATGGCTTAGCCAGCACGATAGGTAAGACTACTGACTGAAATGGACTACAGGACATACCAGTACAATCCTAGCAAATATGTACAACTGTCAGGTGTGCCCCCCCCACCCCACATAGAAATATAGTAACAGTCAGGTGTGCCCCCCCAATCCTGTGTAGAAACATAGAAATAGTCAGGTGTACCCCCGCTATGCAGACATGTTGCAACAGTCAATGCCAAATGATTGGTGGATACCCTGCAGACACAGCATGCTACCTGTCGGTGTACAAAACAAAGGTCAGCTGTGCAGTACAAACCACTGCTCATGCTCCATACATGCAAAACAGATGGCCTTACTGGGCATGCTCACACACTTAGAGAAATGAAGGCAATGTCAGTCATCAACATACTGAAAGGTCATACCTGGCATGCTCAAACACTTAAACACATGAAGGCCATGTATGCAAACACCAGTGGACCAGACACATCTAACAGTTGCAATTGTTACTGCAGACACATGTCAGTATGCACCACTCATACCTTGCACACACAGTGGATAGGAATACAGACATTTATGTAAAGACAACACACCATAATAAGCCAAAGGTAGATGGATATAGATGCGTGGAAGAGGGTGACCGTGACAAGGAGCCATCCACACCTGTCCCACCCAGCACACAGCCAAAGGGCCCCAAACACATCAGGTGCAGATGTCACACAATGCAGTTATTAGCGGCCAGTACCTGTCAGCACCACAGACTATATGGTCCACGTGCCAGCTGTGCAACGTTGCTGTACAAGGGCGTAGTCAGCTAGTTGCCCTATACATGCACCTGTGACATATGACCCCATGTGTGGCCGCTTGTGGCATGTCACCCCTACATGAATGGTGTATGGGTCATGCACACACTGGCCACCCCATAGCGGTACCTTGACAAGCTTGCAGAGGTTATCTAATGTGAAATACACCTTTGGGAGAGTTGTAGGCCAGTAATCTCTGTGGCGTGTCCCATAACTGCATACTGCTGTAGTGTGATAGACTAGTTATTTAGGAGTTCTTACCTCAGACATGGGAACTGTGTGTGTGAGTGTGTGTCACTGTTTGTGTGTGTGTCTGTTTCTCTCTGACTGTGTAGCGAACAATGCCTTTTAGGCTACTCACACCCCTTACTATTCACATACCCACCGTTGGCAAGGCTGATGATGTCACCCACCTAGAAATACTCCCCTGGAAAAGCTGTAGCCCAGTAATCTCTGTAGTGCCCACTGTAACTGCGTACTGCTGTAGTGTGATAATGTAGTTAGGCAGGAGGTCAGACCCCAGACGTGGCAACTGTGTGTGTGTGAGTCTGTGTATGCGTATGTGTATGTGTCTGTCTGTCACTGACTGTGTAGACAGCAATGCTTTTTAGGCTACTCACACCCCTTACAAGTCAAACACCCACCTTTAGCAAGGCTGCTGATGTCACGTAACTTGAAATACACCTCTGGGACGATCGTTGTCCAGTAATCTCTGTAGTATGTCCCGTAATATAGTATGGCTGTAGTGTGGTTAAGGAGTTAGTTGGGAGTTCTAGCCCCTGATCTGCCAACTGTGTGTGTATGCGTGCATGTCTGACTGTGTAGAAAGCAATGCTTTTAGGGTACTCACACCTCTTACATTTCACATACCCAACATTGACAAGACTGCTGATGTCACCCATCTAGAAATACTCCCCTGGGAAAGCTGTAGCCCAGTAATCTCTGTAGCACATGCTATAACTGTGCACTGTTGTAGTGTGATACTGTAGTTAGGTAAGAGGGCAAACCCCAGATGTGGCAACTGTGTGTGCGTATGTGAGCATGTCTGTCACTGACTGTGTAGAGAGCAATGCTTTTTAGGCTACTCACACCCCTTACAAGTCAAATACCCACCTTTGCAAGGCTGCTAATGTCACGCAAATTGAAATACACCTCTGGGATGGTCATAGCCCAGTAATCTCTGTAGCATGTCCTGTAACATTGTAGGGCCAGAGTGTGATTAAGGAGTTAGTTGGGAGTTCTAGCCCCTGACCTGCCAACTGTGTGTGTATGCATGCATGTCTGACTGTGTAGAGAGCAATGCTTTTAGGGTACTCACACCCCTTACATTTCACATACCCAACTTTGGCAAGGCTGCTGATGTCACCCACCTAGAAATACACCCCTGGGAAGGCTGTAGCCCAGTAAACTCTGTACCGCATCCCATAGCTGCGTATTGCTGTAGTGTGATAAACTAGTTAGGTAGGAGTTCCAACCCCAGACTTGGCAACTGCGTGTCTGTGTCTGTGTTTGTGTGCATGTCTGACTGTGTAGAGAGCAATTCTTTTTAGGATACTCACACCCCTTACAAGTCAAATATCCACCTTTGGCAAGGCTGCTGATGTCACGCACTTTGAAATACACCTCTGGGACAATCGTAGCCCAGTAATCTCAATAGCACGTCCCATAACATCGTATGGCCATGGTGTGATTAAGGAGTTAGTTGGGGGTTCTAACCCCTGACCTGCCAACTGTGTGTGTATGCGTGCATGTCTGACTGTGTACAGAACAATGCTTTTAGGGTACTCACACCCCTCACATTTCACATACCCACTTTTGGCAAGGCTGCTGATGTCACGCATCTATAAATACACCTCTGGGAAGGTTGTAAACCAGTAATCATCGTAGCACATCCTGTAACTGCATACTGCTGTATTGTGAATTAGAAGCGTGGTTGGGGTCCATCCTCACACATGGCAGTTCCGGATGTATTGTGTGTGTCACTGTCTGTGTAGGGAGCAATGCCTTTTAGGCTAGTCTCTCACAGTCATTTCAAATGCCCTACTTTGGCAATCCTGCTGATGCCAGTCATTGTTAAATACACTTTTGGGCAAAGGCTACTCCAGTAAAATCTGAGGCGCTTACTATAACTGCATAGTGCTGTAGTGTAATACACTAGTTAGGTAGGGGTTCTACTCCCAAACATGATAGGTGTGAGTGTGTGTTTGTAACCTGTATCTTCTGTAGAGGTGGTTGTGACTGTGTGATACCTGTGGCCAATATGGAGTGCATTTTGCATATTTTTTATATGGTGGCCATACTATAAATCACAATGTCCACTGTACAGGGATAACACGTGATATGGCTGAGAAGCTGTGGTGCAGAGCCATACCCAGACATGTGACATCAAGGCCAGGCAATCACAGTTAGCAACCCCAGTATTACCCAGAGCACACTCTCACCCCATGTGTCATACACACACACACATGCCTAGGTAACAGCCAATATGTGGGTAGTACACTGCATATTGGCCACTGATAGTAACTATGGCATGACAGCTGTGGGCCACAGACGGCATCTCCATCTGTCCAATATGCACATATGTGCTGACAGTGCATCTCCCCCATGTTCCCCAATGGACACCTGCACAAACTGTGATGCTGTCATATGTGACCCACAATGGACATACCATGCCTGACAACATGCCAGTATGGACAGATTCCACTGACACCAAGGAATTCTGATAGCATGCACTCCATGTAGGTGCAGGGTAAAGCTGCTGGCCATTCCCAGCTCCCACCACAGGTGGGCAGGACTGGCTCATCTGATCATAATCTGTGTTCACAACATGGGCCGGTCACCCCAGGTATAGTTCCACATGTCACTGTACTTGCATGTGGGAGGTGTGCACATCCCAGACATCGTCCATGTCATGGATGAAGGAACACAGACATGGCAAGTGATGCACAGCATTGCCCACACACAGTAGTCACCCAGGTGACTGGATGGGGGATTTAATACCCTCCTGTGTGGGAAAATGCAGACACTACATTCCTGCGCCACAATGCAGGCCATCATCATGTGGCCTGATACCAAGCTACACCCATCGCCTAGCCTTGGACAGCTGTCTGGCGCAGTCAAACACCACACACCTGTGCAGACATGCACCCATGCATGTCAGTACTGGCACCCTGTGCATTTGTGTGTGTGTTGCATGCTGCAGATGTTCACATCCACACTCCCTACAACCCCCATGGGCATACTACAGCATGCTGTCTGATGTCAGACACCTTCCCATACCCTTCACACGTACAGCCCCCATATGACCTGTGTGGTGATGTGATGTGGCAATCCCACAACCAATGAGTTGTACACCTGGCTCTGCCATGTGTGTCAATGTGTGTGTGTCCTTGTGAGAGTGTGGCTGTGTTGATGCTGGCATCTGTTCATGCCGACAGGCACATGTATGTCATCTACCATACAGCTACTGTATCCCTGTTGCAGATGTCACTCACCATCACATATATGCTCTGAGTGCTCCACAACAGATAGCCCATGTGGCACATCCAATAATTGCAGCGAACTGTGCTAGCACTACATAGTTGTCAGGGATTTGATACCCTCTCCTGCTAGGTGTGTGACACAAACATGCTTCAGTTTTACCCTCCCACCCCTCCTTGATATGTATTTGTATCTTTCTGTGTCCCCCACCCCCTCTCAGGTGGACATGGAGACCTATACCTGCTTTGCTTAGGCAGCAGCATGTGTAATGTAAGTAATGATCATGATCAGCTGATGACCTCTGCATGAATCTCAGCCCTCCCCTAGCTGATTGCATGTGAAACAGCTGTGGTAACATTCCCATAGCCAATTGTATGGAAACACACTCCAATACCTAGGAACATCATGGTGGTGTTGGCCCTTTTCACCCACTGTGAGCAGGAACTAGATCTGTCTTGTGGCAAAGAGCATCTCAGATGAATTGTGGTGTACCTCTAACAACATACACTGTGGAAACAGTGCAACAAACAGGAGGTGGATGTGCCTGACCTGACTACAGACTGTAAGTGCCGCTATACTGCATTTGTAGTAATGTTACTTTAACAGTGTTTGTGTGGATATGGCTGTTGTACATGTCTCAATAACTTTCCATGTCAGTTCCATGTTTATGGGGAATCACCATCTGCAGGGTCATCTGCAGCTTGGTTTGTGTTGTGTCCATGGTTGCATGTGTCACCCACAGAGCATCTAGCTGTCGACTGTTGAAGGTAGTGTGAGGATTACAGTCAGTAGATGGAGAAAGCTGTGTTGTCACAGATGTCATATCCCTCAAAGGACATATGTTGCAACAACCCTGTAACAACAGTAAATGTATGTGGTTGTCACAGCAACATGTCAATATTGGCACTGTGTATGTGCTCCCAGCCACACCTCTGTCAACCTTTGTACATATGTTGTGCATGAAGTGGTGCATATGTGCTGTACACCATACTTTGTGGCATCATATCTGAGAACAAGCCACTGATATATCTGACTGCTACACATGTTATGTACAGTAGGGATTACATTACATGACATTACCTGCACATTCTGTGGATATTCGTACAGTACTGAGGTCTGTGCACCTATGATGAATGTCGACAGTGTGTGTAGTGTTGATATGTACCTTAGCCTGTGTATGGACTGTGGTAGATGACATTGTTCTAGTTCCCCTACTATCAGATGTTACATGCTGCCCTACTGTATGGTACTGTAGTGGTGTACATGTTTGTAGAGCCATAAACACACGTCCCATACCACAGACAGCCACCAGTATATGTAGGGTCAGTCTGTGAGTGGCACATATGAGGATGGTGTCAAACACATAGTCCATATACTGTAATGCCATGCTAGCAAACTATATGTGGCTGTGGCTGTGCTCACATTGGTTGTGGATATGCACTGTCACACAGGTGTATCTCACCCTGTGCTGTGACATGCCTGTTGAGCCTGCTTTATATGCAGGTACATGTGCATTCCCCCTTGGGAGATGTAGGCCAGTGTTGAGCCAGTCTGCCTGCAGCCTGCACAGTGCATTGTGACATGCCTAGCAGCTGAGTATACCTACCCAGTGGGATGTCATGTGCAGATACTAGACAGATGTCCCACTGCCGGCCCTCCCCTAACAGTCATGTATGTCAGACAGGGCAGTGGGATGCAGTGCAGATGTACATCAATACCTATTGTGTAGTATGTGGCCATGGCACACCTGTACCAGCGGTCATACCGTTACAGGCCAGGCAGGGGTGTGTGAATGCATGACGTATGGCAGACATCATATAAAGGTCATTATGTGTTATACCCATCTACATGGCCATCCACATCCATATTGTCAGGCATGGTACACATATGTAGCACTAAGGGCTTATGTGTATACCTCTGGACTGTACAGACTGTGTCAGATCCTCCACATATATTGGCCAATATCTCTGCTGCAGTCCACAGTGGCATTACGTGCTAGCAGCGGTACTGTACACTGAAGTCCTTTGGATGTCGTTCAGTAACCAATGGCACACATGTTATGAGCAGATATGACCTCCCACACACACCATGTATGTGAAGACAATCTCAATAACAGTAGCAATAGTCTACTAGTATACCTGCTATACATACCTGACATCCCCTGCAACTACGATATTGGGAACATACGGGCTGGGGTTGGCCTACACTTCATGTCCAGGACATATGGTGGGAATATATGTACATATACCTATCCAGATAGCCAGATATATGATTACACATGTGTACTACAACCAATTAACTCTGGCATGGCAACCACCTACTATAGATTCCCACATCATGTGTGCATGGTCCCATTACATCTCCTGTGTGATGGGCATCCATCCTGTGTGTGGGCAGCAGTGCTACCAACAACATGTATCAATACCCCTTACAGGAGAACTGGCACACTCAGGACAGCCACATATTTGTAGGAGGATCAGGGAGTACAGACAGACTGCAAGTAGAGTTGTGTTATGCTTTGCATAGTACTGGTGTTACAGGATGTGGGTGCACATACTGCTTTGCCATGGAATGCAGTCCATCTGCATAGCACACAACTGTGGGCCTACCCTCATGCCGGCCAAAGCTGTGCCAATCATGTCTTGTCTGTCCACCACACAGGTCTTGTGTCAGATAATACACTGGCAGTACCTTGTTACATGTTACCGGCACATGGCTACATCCATGACCGTCTCTACCATCAAATCCCCGACTAAGCGTATGTTACTGACTATCCTGCAACACCTGCACCTTGTGTAGTGCATGGCAACAGTTGTGCACATATGTGCCTGTATTCCAGCCTCTGTCCATCACCTACATACCAAGCTTTGCACATATGTCATGATGTCGGTGGTTGATCCATAGTGGGCTGGGAGTATAACACACTGCCATGTCTGCCATCAGTCCACTGCCATTGTACCCCCACATATATAGTGGGGCTGTGGCCATATATATGTGGGCACCACCTACACATTACATGTGTGCCCTCATGCACTGAAGAGCCCAGTGTATGTAACAATGGTATATGGACCTGTATTATTGAGTCTAGGGGGACCACCAGAAATGACCTAGGCTGCTACAAAATGTGGAGGTATCAGGGCTGAGCTGCCTTAAGGTATCTGGATGTACAGTACCATATACTTCACCTATATGCCCATTACTGACATGGCTCTGGGTAATGCAGGACTACTGCCCCCTGCCATACAAACTGTTCTGTGTGTTGGTGTGTTCTTGATGGTGTCAGTTATGCCATGTTATGTAACAGTTACAACCCATGTGGTCATATGACATCTATACCACCTACCGGTGTTTGTACAGCATGTAGATATAGGCTGCTGAACTACACAACTGGATTACATACTGTTGATTGTTAGGTATCCTGTGGCCCAGTGTGTCTTTCCTATTGTACAATGTGAATGGCTTGGCCCAGACAGCAACAGCTGTGAATCTTTCCAGATTACTGTATGACTGTAACTGGTCCACTGTAGCATCTCTCCATTGATATAGCTGTCAGTGTCTGAACAGCTATATGGCATGGCATGTAGAACTGTAATAGTACATGATTAAAGGTTTCCATGTCTGCAAACCTGTGGGTGTTGTTTTACCTATGACCTCTCTGTGGGTGTATGTTACAGGCAACGATTGTTACTTGTATGGGTGGCACATACAGTGTCCAATCGTTCAGGGGTCAACTGTAGGCATAGTGGCTGTTCCATATTGTGTGCACCTTCCACTTATGTATCTTACTGTACATATAACTGCATGTGTATGTGTAGTCACATGTATATGTACACACACACACACACACACATACATATATATATATATATATATATATATATATATATATATATATATTTATAAATATGTGTACCTGTAGCTGCATATCTGTGTCTGTGTATCTGTAGTCTGGTAATGTTGATGGCTTCCACATAATACATTTCCCATGGGAGCCAAACTGTACTGCATGATATGTTACCAATACCAGCCTGACATCATACAGGTGGGATGTAGTACAGGTAACATTGTGTGCCCATGTTGTCACTGGCCCTGGTTGTGGGATCTCCAACACTTGGTAGTGTATTGCAGGGCAGACATGTTTGACTGGGGGGGATGCCTATTTGCATAACTCGTATAGTGTGTGATGTCTCTCAACCCCATTAACGTAACATGTAGCCTGCTGCACTCCTCTCCTTAACAGCTACATGTGCCTTGAAGTACCGGCACAACAGTGTTGACCAATGGGTCAGTAGGCATGGGAATCCTACTGAGGTCTGCCACATGTGTGTATGTGTGCATGTGTGCATATCTGTAGGGTACACAATTCTGATTCCACATCCTCCTATTACAATACACATTGCCACACAGTAGTACATAAATTGTTGTTGTCACCCATAGGTTTGGCAATGCAATGCAACACCCTACTATGCCTGTGGCATGTGCATTACATGCATATCCCTGTGGTACCACTGTTGTGATATGGAATGGGTTGTTTTGGCATCGTGGCCAGTGTGTGATAGCGGGAATGTCAGAGTATCAAGATGGGTTCTAGTGTGTACAATATCCAGTGGGGGATGTGGGTGTTGTGTACACTGTCTTTACACCATGGTACACCTGGTATATGGCCCACGTACCACTCTCAGGTGGCCAATGTCACCATCACCCATACAGGTAACAGATAACAGGATACAGCCCAGTTACACATGTGCTGTGTGCAGCCTACCTGTAACACATTGCACACATGGACTAACTAGTTAGCAATTATACAACCAGGTCTCTAAGATGTATGTCTACCTGTTATGTGTCAGTCAATGTGTATATGATGGTATGACACACTATGTATTCTCCATATACAAACATTACATCCCCCATTACCATATTGTATGTGTCTGTGGATGGTCTGCATGTAGCACATGACCTGGTACACACCTCACCCTACAGATGGTGTTGTGTGTGCAATGACAGCCACACAGTTCAGTAGCACTACATACCTGGATTGGGGTCTAGACACAGTGTCGCCAAGTAAGGATGTGTGTGTATGTGGATGGGTTAACATAAGACTGCAGATTATACCTGTACCAGCAGTCCACTGGTCAAGTTTGCATGGCTAATAACTGTTATACATACCTGTGGCATGTGTGCAACTGTACACTACATATGTCACTGTCATGGTGTCACCATACTGACATACCCTTGTGGAATATGACTGCAGACCATCCTCCTGCTGACACATGTATGCCTACAGCACAAATGGATGACAGTATGGGGATAACAATTGGTGTTACCAACAGCTGAGATGCATCATAGCTGCATGGCTACACTACCTGACATGCATGCAGTACACAATACCCCTGACTACATTCTACACTGCGGTACATTGTGACACTCCATTACAGTCATTGTGTGCATCAGAACCATGTTAGCCTGTCCCTACATCAATGTTATGGATGACAGGCATGCGGCACAGGTATCATCATATGAACAGGATGTGTGAAAGTCATCTTAGCTACATGGCTACACTACCTGACATGTATGCAGTACACATTACCCCTGACTACATTCTACACTGTGGTACATTGCGGCATTCCATTACAGTCACCGTGTGCATCAGAACCATAGTAGCTTATCCCTGCATTGATGTTATGGATGACAGAAATGTGGCACAGGTATCATCATATGCACAGGGTTTGTTGCAGGTATGCCAGAGGCTGAGGGTAGTCAAAACATGTGTCACCATGTGTGTGGCTGAGGGGTGTGGTTCATTGATTGGGGTGTGGTGATGTGGTGTGTGTTGGTATGGGGTCACCCTAGGTGTGGTTGCATAGTGTGTGGGTATGCATGCACACAGTTCCGCCATGTGGCTGCCCTATACAGGTGATGTTGGACAGCTGCAGGCCATACCTGGCAGGGTGTGCAATTCACTGCCTCTGGCCACGGACATGCTGACTGTGCCTGCCAGGGGTTCCATGGGCAAGTGCAGGTACAGATATTGAGGTGCTACTCTCCCCTGATTATGACATATGTCCTCTGGAACCATGTCCCACCTGGGACTGGCCAGTGCCACGTGCATGAGGCCTGCTGTGGTGTGGTGTGGACAGCAGCCCCTGTGGTGTGCTGGGGCTGGTACTGCCACTTCAGAAGAGGCTGTGCATCCTGGCACGTCCACATTGACCACCAGCTGCTGGTGTCTCTGGCCTATGTCCACACAGCCATCTCATCACTCCCACCACACGTTCTAGCACAGACATACCATGGTTGAGGAAGCCAACCATCTCACCCCACCGTCTATCCATGACCTCGGTATATTCATGGAAGCCACCAGCGAGTTCATAGAGGTGCCACTTACAGTTGCAAAAGCAGACCTCTGCAGCCTCAGGCCCTGTCTGGCATGCATTTCCATATGTGCCTGTGCCTCCATTACAGCCTGAAACATGCTCCTGATGGTATCAGTTGTGGCGCCTCTGCCAAGGGCATGATGACCTGCGGTCCTCCCATGAGCACCATGGTACATCTGCTGATGTGGTGGTCTTCTCGACATCTGGCTATGCTGACTGTGACCTGACACAGTTGGCATGGACACCACACTTTCCTGGTCATTGCCACCAAGCACCAACTGTCCCTCTGCCATGGCCACATGTGATGGGGTTTGTAGGGGCACTGTAACTGTGTGTGAACTTGGGGTTGTTAGGAGGGTGATGACACATGTTGGCACAGTGTTGGCCTCTGACAACCCACCTGTGCCTCACCTGTACCATCATCATCATCGGTGTCTGTAGGGACACCTACCTCAGTTTGCATGCAGGAGGGACCCTGACCCACCTCACCACCTGTGGGGGAAACAAATTCACACGTTAAGACCTGTACAGAATTGCATAACAGTACACACACTAACACACACTCACACTGACAGCCACCTTACTACCTCACTTTCCCTGAGTTTACGGACAGTCCCACAGTCAGTTGCATATGTTTCCCATCCTGCATGACACTTGCTAATATACACGCATCACTACTGCCCATTAACATATCATTTCTCTCCATGCCTACACGTGTGGTTACAACACCTGACCTGTTACTCCATCACCTCCCTGACTTGGGTGGAGTAGGTTGTACATGGCCTAACTGCTGTCACCCTGTATTACCCTGTGTATGGGCAGTAATGGTGTACGAGGCCCCTATATGGTTGGGGCTGCTACATTCACTACATATGTCACACAAAAGAGCCTCATACTACAGTCTTGCTCAGTCCATGCCACATCTGCTGCACAAGCGACCCATCATGTGGACAGCAGTACTACCTGGATACACTCACTGATGTGCTGTGGCAATTCCCCATTGCATTTGTAATGCTGCATATGTGGGTATCCAGTTACCTATCTGCTGCTGGGAATATGATGAGTATACCTGGTATGTACTGCACCTCCCAATGTACGCTGCATGCTACAGACCTTGTAATGCTATCAGCTGTCCTGTGTTCACATACCTGACAGGTTGTCCTGGTGTCCCATGTCTCACTCCATGTACAGCACAATCCCAAGGAGACGTACCGCCATGTGGTCAATCCCACTATCGCCTGTGCATACATGGACACACACACACACACATGCACCTACATGTGGATTTGCACATTTATACACACAGTCTTCCCATTGCCCTTCTGTCAACATGCATTACATATGGTGCTCAACAGCATGCAGTACAACTATAGTGACATCATGCTAGTGGTAGTATACATGTGTGTGAGGCATGGGCTGTGATGGTAGGTGATGGCCCTTTCCTGTGTTAACACTGCACCCATGTACAAAGTGTTACTGTGCATCTGTTCCGCACCCTGTCTTGTACTGTGCACCATACCTCACAGGTGTAGAAACCATTGATGCATCTGTAGTACTGTGTCGGTTATGTCAGCTCCAATGCTCACAGCCCCTATGTGTTGTAGCAACTCATACCTGGGATGATATGTGAACAGCTACCACTTGTGGATGCCTGATGTCTGCATTACAGATCACAGCATTAGGAGTGCATGTATGACCAGTACATGACTTTTACACTGACAACCAGCGGACCTCACCATGGCTGTGGGGGGTGCCCTACACATGTCCCAGACCTCTGCATGGTTGCAAGGTCTACTCATGTGCACATCCCTTGGAGTGCACACACTGCTATCATGAGTGCTGTGGGGTCAGGGTTATGTCTGCAATGTTTACTTAACCTGACTGTGTGCAGCTGCAGCCATGGTGGTGTTGAGTCACACATGTCCCTACTGTAGGCCGTGTGTCCTGCCACACTTCACATCCCTGTGGACACATTGCACATTGACAAGATGTTAGTTATCTTGCATGTGTCTGTTGTACCCTTCTGATACCCCAGCATGGTCTCTACTGTGATGCAGTGCATTTCACAGCAACAAAATGTGAACATGTACAGCATGCCATATGGGTAGGTGTGTTAGATGTGTGCATGGGGTATCCCATAGCTATTACATGCCTAGTTTATCATCATACATGAACACGAACCATACTCACCAGCTATGGGCTGTTCCCGTGGTGGTATCCTGGAGGGACCTACATAGGAGTGTGAGGAAGCTGATGTCACTGGCCACAGCTGTGGCATTCAGAAAAGGTGAGTGCGGCATTACGTTACATCAACAGTAGAATTACACAATATTACAGCTTATACACAACTGTTTATTACTACTACACTGCAGCAGACTATGTATATGACATCTCAGTTCTGCATGATGTACCTGTACAGATGCAGATGCATACACAAGAGTGGGGTACTGATGTGCCCTGGGGCCTTACCTGCATGCTCCTCAGCTTGTGTGTCGTTGGCACTCACCTCCAAGATGTGCCCTGCCAAGTGTTGATGCTGCAGGCGGACAGGTGCCACAAGGCTGTTGAGAAGCTCCTCCACACAGATGAGTGGTGGATGGGTGGTTGTTGCGAGGTGGTCCCTCCTTACGACAGCTGCATGCCGACATACATGGTGAACCAGGTCAGTGCAATGATGCCGGACCTGCTCATAGCTGCTGTTATGCAGTCTGACATCATTGACCCTGTGGACTAGCTCATTCCACAGGGCGGTCCTCTCCTTCTGGTCGTGGGCTGTCTACCCAAACAGCAGTTTGTAGTGCTGTACCAGGTGGTCGATAATGATCTCTGTCTCAGCAGCACTGTTTGCGGGAAGATGACTATATGACATGTTTCCTGGAAGACATAAAGATGGAAACAGGTCTGAGCCACCCATACAGCAGGGTTACTATAGTTCTTAATACACATATTTGTCGCCCCCCACCACCATATCAGCTACAACAAACCATTCACAGACTGCAATTGTTATGTCAGCTGGTTACCTACCATTGGGACATATGTTGTATTGTACCAAGCTTTGTGCTATGTGTATGTGCCACGCTTTGTGCTATGTGTTTATAGCCATGCTCCCTGTGGAGACACTTATCTTTGCTGGCCTGTTACAGACTATTTCACCTGCATGCCATTGTCAGTGCCACTAAATATATATGTGTATAAATCTATGTACATATATGTCTAGATATATGATGTATGTTGTTGATATACCTATGTCTATATATGAGTGTCTGTGTATCTGTACACATACATGTCACATTCTCTATCACACAGATATGTGGAGTGCATGCAGACATCTGGTCCACATTCTGTAACTGTCTTTCATTCACAGCTGCACTGTTCTGCCTTGCTGCAACACAGACAGGTGCCACATGTGAACACAGACTAACATTAGTGTGGTAAATATGGTGTGAGATTGCTGGTACACCTATTACACACCCATGGCATTTGCGCATGCTGCATTACACATTAACATGACTGTCCTGCAGGTGGTGTGCTCTAACACCCATGTGTCTATCATGACGGCAGTACATCCACCACCAGCTATTGTCCACACTAACATAACACACACAGATATTATGGCTGACATCTTTGTCATTCATTGCTGATCTGCACAGTTGGTGGGTATGTCCCACTGTTCACAGAGACAGACAGTATTCTCCAGAGCAGATGTTCAGTGAGACATCATTACACGGACAACTACAGATGGCACATATCAAACATTCAACATCACATATTCTATTAATCTATACCACATATTACATTAAATTAAATACAGTTATGTTTTACATACCTTTTATTCTTTGGATGGGTGTGACGCCTTCCCAGTTTTGGTTTGTAGGTTTTTGTTTCCCACTGTGTGAGTTTCATTTTATATTTTCTTTTTTTTTTCTCTCTCTCTCTCACTCTGTCTCTCTCCCTCTCCAGTAGAGTGAATGAGTTGGTTTGAATGGATGTCAGCATGGCATTTGTAGGTGATGCACATGATCAGGTGACGGGCTCTGCACCAATCAGTGTGCAACAGTTGCTGACTGCATGCAGCCTGCTGTGTAGTGATTTAGTTAACCATTGTCATGGCAACCCAGTACTATAAATTGCTTACTCATGTGGGCGTTGTCCCTTCACCTTTCCAGAATGGAGGACATCCTTCCTGTATGTGGGCAGCAGTGTTACAGATGGCAGGTTGCAGTACCTATTACAGCGGGGCTATCAGACACAGGGCAACTACACAATCTTAAGAAGTTCCAGACCTACAGACAGAGTGAGTAGTGTTGTTATTGCATTGTATATTGCTGGTCTTGCATTGTTGCGTGTACATAGTAGTTTAGGATGGAATGCAGTCTGTCTGCATAGCTCTCAACAGTAGGCCTATCCACATGATGGCCAGTGGATTGTCTGTTTGCTTTTGCCTGTGCACCACACAGGTCTTGTCCTAAATATATCCACGGCAATCTGTCTGTTGCATTCTATCAGTACATGGCTACTTCCATTTGTGTTCCTGATGTGTTATTCCTGCATAAGGGTATGTTGCAATGAATCCTGTAACATCAGCAATTTGCAGGGTGTGTAACAGCAATATTACGAGTATGGCCCTGTGTTCCTGCCTCTGTCCTCCACATATATGGCTGGCTTTGTCCTGCTGTGATACGGTTAGGGGTTGTTCAGCATTGGCCTATCATTATTTACTGCTAGCATTCCTGCTATCATCCCAGTCATATTGTGGACATGTTGGTCACGGTCCATACATGTGACAGTTACATAGACATTATCACAGGTAATAAATGTCCCTCTAGGCCTTGACTACAGTGTGTAACTGGTCGCTGCTGAACTACATCTGTTATTGTTTATTGTTACCTATCTTGACAGCAAATCCTTTGTCTACAGTTGTACGAATTGACGGGCTTGGCCTGGACAGCAAAGTATGTTATATATCCGCACTGTCTGCATCTACTGTTTTGTGTGGGCCTTGCATTCCTCACTGATTAAATAAGTCCAGATCTATGTGCTGTAAGTAATGGCATACATTATTGTAAAATACACCATTAAAGGTTGTCTGTGTACACATACCTGTGTGTTGTCTCATGTCCTTTGAATAGTGAGTGGGTCTATGTGTAATGCAGTACTCCTGTTCAAGTATAACTTTCATTTAGTAGGTTATACAGCAAAACGATGTTGATATACCGATTTCACATGGAAAATAGAATGTGCTGCAGTGGGACTCGAACCCGGAATGTGTGTGCATTAGGTGGCTGCTCTGCCCACTACACTATTGCAGTGCTGCTTAATTTGCATATTTCTACCTTAATGTCATACCCATGCTCCATCTCCCTGACCCCCAAGCTCCACATACACAGCATCCATCCATTCTCCAGTTGCTAGCCCTGCCATACCACACCTCCACACATTTCCCTCTTTGCACTTCTCTGTACTCCTCCATTTTACTGTCTCAGTGCAACCTTCTGCAGGCTCTTCATCCGTTTAGTCCATGTATGTTCAAGCCTTCCCTTGATCCTCCTCCGATACTGGTGGAAACATCATTGTGACCCACAAAGTCTGGTGCATCCCACCAGGGACGGACCTATTGTTGTGTCATGAGTAGACTTTGCTGGTCTACACTGTTTCTCCCATTGGTAACATCCTGCCAGGGGTTTGAGAAGCAGCGGTTTGCTCACACACAAGACCAGCCTCATCTCTCACTTCCGTGGATGAAGCACGCCTCCATGGCGTGCCCCGTTTTCCATTCCTCTCTTCAGTATTATACAAGACTACTGTTCTCACAGTATGTGTGGACAGGCACTGTTCATTGATACTCATAGATTGCTCAGAATACTGTGATTGAGCAATGTGTACATGTTTGCTGGTATTAATGTACATACTTACATACATTTCCTATACTGTTGACTGACTGTGCCGGATGATATGTTTGTGATAGCAACTGATTGTATCTCTGCCATGCCTTCGTGGTAACTCACTTGGACTATAGTGCACAGGGTGGGAGGGGATGGGAACATGGGAGTGCTGATTATGTTGTTACTGGCCACAATGAGGACTGTGGGCCACAACGTGCCGAAGGCACTGCGGGGGAAGTGTAGGTGGGTATGCGCTGATGTGTGCGAAGCTCAGACTTGCTGACCTCCGGTTACAGCGTCTTACACTGGGTTGGCCTCTACATTGCCTAACCAGTATGGGCATTGCTTACCGCCGCCCAAACAGGTGTACTCCCGCTTGCTACCACATACCCCCATGCTACTTCATGAACATGTCGGTATTATACATGCTTAAGTCAGGTGTACATGTCAGGTATGACTATTCACAAAGGTCAGTGTAAGGTGAAGTGGGACTCCAGTTTAGCAGTTCTGGATAGGTTACACTCAGATATCCGGGTTAGGATTAGTTATGCCATACCTGAGTTGTAGAGTAGATGTGAATAGTGAAGGTGTAGGCGGGTAGGTGGAGGGGGTACATTTTAACTGGATAGCAGGCCATTCGACTGATTGGTGGGGGAGCAATACTGCAGGTTTGCAAGGTGTTGGGATATGTATGCGAGGCAAGACAGGAGGTGTCAGTGTCAGTAGTTGGTGTAGGGGTATGGAGTGTTAGTTGGGGGGTGGTGGACTTCGCCAGGTGGTGAGCAGGTGGTGATCCAAGTGTGCTTGAATTTTCCCTTCATGTGTTATTTACATGTGTCTTCTGGGACAGCTGCAGTAATACACCTGGGTTTGGAGTTCCAGATTCTGCCAATATAGTTGTGTGGAGGGTATGACCTACTTATGACTGTGAACATTACTAGGAATAAAACAGGGGTTGATAGTTTAGCTGTGTAATTGGGCCACACAGAGGGGCTGATAGTACGTGACATGTCCACGGATGTGCAGGACGGCTGACGAGAAGGTCCACAGCTGGCCATTTCTTCTACAGCAACAGCTGTCTATATACCCTGCATTTGGGGGTAGGTCTGGACACTCACACTCCTGGGTGGGGGTGAGGACAGCAATAATACCTTGTGATGCCAATTAGTTTGGCTTACATGCCTACAGTGGTGTGTTGCGACCATGTGTTCCTTGGTGTCATTTAGTGGGTTTGCAACAACACATCTGGTTATGCCGCCCTTTGCCATGTAAACTAGAAATTGCTGCTGTGGGACTCGTACTGGGTGTGGCTGCTCATTAGGTGTCGGGTCTGGCCAATGCACACTATTGCTTACATCACTGGAGTGGTCCACATAGAACCGCTCCAGACAACACCTGCACGCCTAGGCCCATAATTACATACCCATAGTTCCACACCCACACCTCCTCTTTGGCACTCTTCCTTACACTGGGTGCAGGTTGGGTCTGAACACACCAGTACACACTGCCCACTCCCCACTTCTCGGGACCCATCACGTATGTTGTCTCACCCCAGGGGTCATCAGGCTTCCGTAACTTTGTGGTCTGGGTACATGCGTGCCCTGCCGTACATTATCTGTGTTGTGGCTGGAAGGCCGAATAGCCATATAATTTTTGGCTTGTCCTGCAAGGAACATTCTTGTATTTGTTTCAAGATTATACTTGGCGGGTCTCTCCCACAGGTAGTATCCTGCCTGTAGTCCGGAAAGCAGTGGTTTGTTTACTTTTGTTGTGTGTTTGTATGTTTCACCTGTCTAGCTGGGGGGGGGGGGACTGACGCAATGTGCTACACGTTTGTTGATTGGACCCCTCACCCCCATTGGCATGGCCTGTGAACATATGTAATCCTTAACAGCTGTATCATATCCTAGCTATACATCTGTGTATATTTACACACACAAACACACACACACACACACACACATATATATATATATATATATATATATATATATATATATATACACATACATATATATATATATATATATATATATATATATATATATATATATATATATATATAAAGACATGTGGATGTGTGGGTGGCTGCATATGTATATATCTATATGTGGATATTTATATATGTCTATGTATGTATACATTTATACTACAGAGAGGGAGAGGTATATCTCCATGTAGTCATGGTTATATATACACACACATACCTCTACATATTTAGCTACATATCCTGTCATGTTGCCTGTTATTGCTGGGCACTGTTTCATGTGCATACTGGCCAACCTTGTGTGCTACGTATGCTTTGCGATACCTTCAACTACATGTGTTAGTGTACACAGAGTCACACATGAAATCTATTGCTAGTGCCAGGTAATCATTCGTCCCATGCGGGACAGCCCGAACATTGGGTATACAACTTTCGTCTATGCCCAGAGTTATACAGGTACCCATGGACTTTGTGCATGGACTACGACATGTGCCAGATCTAGGATACTTGGGTCGAGACAACATAAGGTATGGGTCCCGAGGGGAGGGTGTGGAGGGGGAAATGTGTAGTGGTGTGGTAGCTACAGGCCGGTAACCAGGGTTGAGATGGTGGCTGCATGTGTGCAGGGGGTGGGAGGGAAGCGGAACTGTGGGTAATGCATGTATGGCTCGTGGATGGCATTGGTTGGATGGGCCTGTACTGCTCAGACCGCCTAGTAGGTGGGGGAGAGGGGGATGTGATGTCAACATGTGGAACATGACCGAGGACTAATTTAAATCCCTATTTCAATGACACACATACATTACATTGATCTTTGTAGTGTTTTGCAGGGTGGTCGTATTTGTGTGGGCAGGGGGTATGCTAATTTGTATGTGACGTATATTGTTTGGTGCCTGTCAAGGCCTTTCACGGTGCATGTGGATATGTATGTGTCTGTTATTCTGCCATTGCTATCTACAGATGTCTGGTCATATATACGTCTGTGGGTATATATATTTACTTACATATTCCTAACTATCTCCCTATATACCTATGGGGAGATTTCTCAGTGTACATATGTGTAACTTGCTGTGTATATGTGGACGTATGGCTGTTGACATATATATGTGTAGTTGTCATTTGCATGTATATCTATTCATATATTTGTATATGCATGTATATATATATATAAATATATATATATATATATATATATATATATATATATATATATATATATATATATATATATATATATATATATATATATATATATATATATATATATATATATATATATATATATATATATATATATATATGACTACATCTATGGATATGTTGTATCCATTTAGGTAGTAATATATTTGCACACAAATCCATCTAGCTGTAGGTCTACATTCTCTGTGCTGTTGCATAATTGGCATGGATGATATGTTTCTGACAACGTCAACTTTATTTGTATCTGTCATAGCTTAGTGGTAATTCCCTTTATCTATGGTGTGCAGGGTTCTTAGTTTGAGCCTTGCAGGAGCTGTTTACTTTTTTGCTGGGCAGAACATGGGCTGTTGGGTACTGAGTGATTATGGTACATTAAAGTGGTTGTATGCGGGTGTGCGCAGGTTTGCACAGAGCTAAGCACTGCTAACCTCCGGTTACAGTTTCTAACACTCAGTTAGCTTCTACTTTGCTTTATCTGTATAGGTAATGCTTACCCACATGCAAACACACTTACACATGCTTACTAGTGCTTATATATGCTTACTACTGCTTATTTGTGCTTAGGCCTGCTTACTAGTGCCTTATTAATACAGTCATCCAGTTCACATTTAATGTTATTTAGTAGGTTATACAAGACAAATATTAGAAAAAAAATGTTCATATACAGATTTCACGTGGAGAATGGTATGTGCTGCAGTGAGACTCAAACCAGGAATACCTGCTCATTAGGCAGACGCCCTGCCCACTACACTATTGCTTTGTTGCTTCATTTGCATATATCTTTCTTGTTAAACCTCTTCAGCCTTTTCAGCTGCTTTAACTGTAGCTAAGCAATGGGCACACCCATACACCTACGGTTAGCTGTACTCGGATTTACGATAAATAAGACAGGCTTTCTTCGGTTTATTTATATGTACTGTTGCTGTTGCTGTTGTACACAAGGGGGACTCTTGGTGGGGATATGCGGACACCTATGAGCGGCCTCGCTCATTTATTTCCACTTTTTGCTGTTCTACTTTGCAGGGGCATGTTTATTCTGAGTGTTCTGCTCTCAGACATGCCCCCTGCACTCGTACGCACTCCATGTATGCCTAGGAGGTCGGGCAGCATGCCTTCATTAATATGCATGGTGCGCTGCTGTCCTGCTCCTAAGCGGCTGCTTCCGTGTAGGAGTAGACTAGTCCTGCATGGAAGATTAGTAAATCCGGGGGATAGATTTTCTTTCCCTCTTTATTGACATTGGGATGCAAAATATCTGGTAAACAAGAAGAAGTAAAATAGTTTGCCTCATAATTTTATATACTAATTTGGATATACGAGAGTTTTAAATTAAATTTAATGTGATCTGTATATAAACAACATAAAAATAACTACAGCATACATTGCATGTAGTGCATCTAAATATTTAAGTTGGTATATATAAATTTGAATGTTGTTGATGTAATGGACCTGTGTCCATTCAGACCTTTCCGATAATGTAAAATAAATAAATAAAATAAATTAATGTATTTGACCATTGTATTAAGTTAAACTAGTAGTTAATGTTGATTTTTTTCTTCAGAAGTAACTGGTTATATATAATTTGAAAATATTGTGTAATACAACCAAAATAAAAAAGACATACAGCTACAAGTTCACAGTAATAATTTACTTTAGAAATTAGTAGTTTAGCAATTTATTTTTTTATGTACATGAAATTTCTACTGCATTCTATGTTGAACTTGCTTTATATTCTTTATACTTCAAAGGATTCCTGATACTGCAGAAATTCTGACTTTTGTTAGGAAAACATTTGTTACTGCACTTGACTTCAAAATCAGTTTGTTTTAATAGAAGAGTTCTTTTGCACTCTGGTGGGAGCAGAGAGCTAACTTTAAAGGGAGAGTGTCAAAGATACAGCTTCCAGAACAGTTTTTATTTTCCTTCACTAATGCATACTTTAAGTTGTACACAACAGACTCTTGTCACTGAACCTTCACTTTTTCCCTTTATTTTTGCGCAAATTCACATCTTTTACTTTAGGAATGTTCCGCTCTCACTCAGACAAGGTAACACCACCCATAGTGTGATATCACCATCATACCCCCTCCCTATCCTAAGTTATTTAAAATATTACCCTGTTTGACCTTCCCACTGTTTTCATTCCCTACTCTACTTTCATTCCAATGAAGTCTTACTCCAAAGCTTATTTGACAAAACTGATTTACTGTTCTTGATGTAAGTTTGGTTCTGCTGCTGAGGCATGTGCCCATCACTTATTGTCAGTGTTTAGCTGTAATATCAGAGGAAACATTTGTAGACATCATATGGTTTTGCAAAATCATAGCTGTAAAGAATTAAAAAAACTTAAAAGTAGCAATAGTTTGGGAGTGATGTCAGTAGTGTAACATTCTTCTGCAGAAAGAGCTTCTTTCAGTAGTTAACAATATATTTGCTCAAGAATCAGTGACAACATGATGGGGGAAATTTAAAAGACCCAAAATATTACTCTAATTCTTAAAAAAAGAACAAGAGTCTCTGCATCAATATACATTTTATGGAATGTGAATGCGTCAGCTGACTGTAATCCAGTAGCGACATCATAAATTAATGCAGCTGATGTTATTTACAATAATAGCAACCCTGCTGTAGGATTTGGTGGCGTGATTTCATAGTTATAGTCAGCTGCTTTTTGCTTTAATACCGTGCATTTTTTTTAGATCATGTTTTTTCTTCTGAGTAGCACCAGTTCATGGATCTCCATAGGGCATTTGATGACCTTGCCACATTTTTGGGACACAAATTGCAAAAGCAAGAACACTATGCCATAAAATGTATACAGAGCAATACATTTTGCATAAGCATGCTTTGTCTGAACAAAAAGTACAAAGCAGGTATGGTACTACTGACTGACTATAATCACATGACTTACCAGAGACTCCAAATTAATGAGAGGGGCAGGTTAAAGACAAGAGGTAACATCATGAGCAGTTTGCAAAATTAGGAAATGTTGAGAATATTATTTTACATTTTTCAGTTGCCAGTCGTAGAGCAGTGCACTTCTGAAATTAATGCATATAAAGGCATTTGGTGTCACTGATAAAGTGTTTGTTGTTGCTATTTAACTTTATCCATCTGCAGGTCAGTAATGTGAAAAGCTGCTGGGTAAAGTTAAATAGCAACAACAAATGGTTCAGCAGTGACCATAAATGTGAGTATATGCATTCTTTACAGAAGTGCACTGCTTTCTGTTGAGGAGACCTTTTTTCTATTTTACACTATGTGATTTACCAGCAAATCATACATTTTGTGAGGGGCATGGTGAACATACGAGGCAAAATCAACGACACTGCAAAACAGAACCATGTATAATCCAGGGTACATTAATTGAGCGCAGAGGATACTGAAACAGATCATCACACAGGGGCATGGACAATTTTAATTTTTACAGCCTTTAGCTTTGCTAAAATCCTTTAGTTTGTTTGCTGACAGTTTTAACTTTCGCCTAGTTGTTTTACAAAAAAAATAAAGAAATAAAAAATAATAGAGAACTGAAATGAAAAGAACTGGAGAAAAAGATGCAGAGAGAACATTGGCAACCTTAAGGCATGGAGAGCTAAATGTTAGTTAAGCAGCTATACCTCCCAAGATAATATTTCATATCATTAATCTGAATTAGAAAATAACTAAACTCTCAGTCCATGTGGTATACAAGTGTATGCTTATTGCAGGCATATAGCCTTCAATGAGTAGTTGTTCCTGTGTGTAGACCAGAGCCACCATCCTGCAAAGTGTCACTTTCATTTCACTTTTTGTTTCACTCCAAACTTGCACTACCATGCCTAAAGAAGTTTCAGTTCAACAACTACCTTTTGACAGAAAATTTTAACAGACTATTTCTAGACTCTTTTCATCAGAGATTTAAGCAGTAGAGTTGCAATGTTATAATATTAGAATAGACATAAAGCTCATTGGTATAGCTGCTTAATGTAAAGTTATTCAGCTTAAATTTGTTATAAAAGCAAACATTTTATATTATTAAGTCAAACCATGAGCTCTTGTACACTATATCATTATTTCTGAGCATAGCTCTCAAACTTCTATCTCCAAAGCACTAATAATGCGAAACAAATAAGCAAAGTGTGCCAACTTCAACTAGGAAGCTCACAGGATAGTTAAAATATGTTGCTTTATACCAACTGAAAGTTATTTTGGTATGCGGCAGACACTGTCAGTGTGTAATAGTGAGGAACATTGATTATTTATGACTGAAATTAAGGAACATTTCTCATAATGAGATATACTTGAGAGGCACGTTTTTTGGCTTTGTCAGAGCTATTAGAAGTTTAGATGTCTAAACCTGCATCATTATAGAGTAGGTTAGGCTAACAGGCAGACTAGTTTTATGCTCATTTTGGAGAACTGCATATTGAATACAGTGATTAAAACATTATCCCTGGGATTCAGCAAGCAGCCATGCAGGAATACGTTATTCCTGCACAGCAGGGACTGTTCCTGTTCAGCAGGGCAGAGCATCATGCATATGTATGAAGGGGCGCTGCTGTGCTCTAAAACAGACGTGGTTCCGTGTACAAGTGCAGGGTGAGTGTTTGAGAGCAGAGCTCTCACAATATAAACACCCCCTGCATTCCAAAATTGCCTTTCAGCAATTTAAAATGAGTGAGAATGCTCATAACACCCCCAACCTATCAGGATAACAAATCTGGGTCAAAGCCATAAGGGACAATCATCCCTACCAAGACAAATGTTGTCAGAACAACAGATGTAGCATAAGTACATAGCTCACACCTCCCAACTCGTCGGAATGTGGACAAAGCCAAAAAGGACAAGTGTCCCACAAAGTAGAAAGTTGATAGAATAACAGGTTCATCATTAGCAGGGATATTCTGAAAGGTACAAATAAAATAACACAACAAATATTTTTTTTTTATAAACGCGATAAAGTTTAAGCATAGCTGCGTGGGTGTGCCCGTTGCTTAGCCATGCTTAGTCCAGCTTAAACAGAAAAAAAAGTTAAACAGCAAGAGACATTTAACATAAGTAGTATTTCAATAGTGTAGTGGTTCGAGTGTATGCTTTGTAAGTAGCCATTCCTGGTTTGATCCCCACTGTAACCATTTTACATGTGAAAGCAGTACATAAATATTTATTTTTATAATTAGCTACTAAATAATATGTATTTGTTAACCAGAGTACTACATTAGGTCCAGATGTTAGGTGTCAGTTTAATAAAGTGGTGAAACTTCCATATAAACACAAGTGCCCCATACAGTATAGTCACACATGAATAAATGTAATGAAAGCACATTGGGGGATGTCAGGGAAAGTAAAAGAATGTATAATATGTGATGAATGATGAATCAATGCCATACAGCAGATAATCTATAAAATGAAAAATAAGCAATGCTAAGCATTGCACAGCTCTGCTTACCAGGTGTAAGCATTGTGTAAATATGACTGCTAAGTAATGAGTAGGGTAGCTAAGTGGATTTGCCCATTGGTAAGCAGTGCTGAACCTCTCTCTTTAAGCACTGCCAACCTTAGCAATGCAGGCTTGCACATAGCTTAGCTTAGCACAGCATATTCAAAACTATCCAATCACAGCAAAGGGCAGGAAATTGGCCGTATTTAAACCCCACAGGTGGAAATATAGCTCATAACTGATTGCAGCTTCCCACTGTAGGCAGTATGGCAGGAGTTGGTGAGGGCATGCACTTCCATGCGCAACGCTGGGGCATACAGTAGTCCAAGGTCATAGTAGGACTCCTGGTACAAAACCATGATGAGAGACCACTGCAGGGCCAGTACAAAGGCTCCCAATATAAAGCAGAAGCCTGGGACCGTCTTGCCCATGATCTCACCAGTGCCACTGGTATCCATTGGACTGGTGAGCAGGTCCGTCACCACTATGCCAACTTGAAGCAGAGAAAGAGGGAACTCTTGGATGAGTGGGTCCAAGAAGCAAGGCAGAGGGGAGATGTCCCAGCAGTGTGTAAATAATCATATCAATAACTGTTTACTAATGTCCAGCCTGTGTATATGATGGATAGGTATGCCTAAATATTTCTCTATTTCTCTTAAAGCTGCAGCTGAGCAGGCTGTGAATCAGGAAGCCCATGCTAGTAAGCTGCAAAGGCTGTGTCATGAGGCTAGTGAGTAACAATCCTGCTTATAGTAGTCATACCAAATAAATATAAAATAGTATAAAGTCACCTGGCAGTATAAAAACTGTGTATGGGTTGTACTGTATAAATCAGACAATATGACAGTAATAGTCCCAAACAGGTCATATTTAAATAAAACTGTAACTGCCTGGCAATAAAGCTCTAAATCCTGGACTGGTTGTGTTTACTCTGGTATTGTATGGCATTTATTGTTGTATTCTCTGAATAGTAATGTTGTGTTGACTACTGTTAGCCACACTGTGCTACATAAAAAAATGTCTAGGAATGTCTGTATAAGACTGTTGTAAGTACAAGATCAGACTGTACAACCAAGAAATACTTTGACAAAAAACACTGAAGTGCTAGACAGCAATATCCAAATAGCACACTCTGCTGAAACTTAAAATTGTTGCTTTTTAGCAGACACAGCCATGGTTTGAATCCTGGGAGTGGTAATAAGCTGTATGCATAATCATACCTCTTACCTGTATAGATTATTTCAGAATGTCCAGATAATTGGCTCATATTTTCTGCCTGTCCTCTGTCCTCCTGGCAAGTCAGTGGGATAATCGCAGAATTGTAGTCAGCAAATAATGACATACATTTGATTTTCAGACCTCAAATCCTTCAGAAAATGTATATTAAAACAAATCCTGTCACTCTAGCAACTATCCAAGTTTATGAGAGCAATATTCAAAATATGTCCCTATTTGTACACCCATGTTGTCAAGCCTTGTCCACAGTGTGTGCATTAAGAGATTGAAAGGTATGTGTATAATATTAACTTGGAATCTGGGAATATGTGTAGAAACAGTCAGGCAGAGTTAACAAACATTCCCTCCACAGGTCTGTCAGATAAGAAAACTGTGCCTGCCAATAAAGATTTAAATCCTGGACTGGTAGTGTTTACTCTGGTATAGTATAGCCTGATATGTAGCATTCAGTAACATCTGATATCAAAATAGTACTGCTTTGTCAACCACTGTTTCTCACACTGTGCTGCATAAAAATATGTCTAGGAATGCCTGTATAAGACTGTTGTAATGACAAGATCAGATTTTACAACCAAGAGAGATTTAGACAGAAAACACCAAAGGAATAGACAACAATATCCAACTAGCACACTCTGCTGAAGCTTAAGTTGTTATATTTTTAGCAGACAAAGCCAAGGTTCGAATCCTGGGAGTGGTAGTAAGCTGTATGCATTATCATACCTCTCAACTGTACAGATTTTTTCAGAATGCCCAGATAACTGGCTCATAATTTCTGCCTCTGTCCCTGTGGCAAATCAGTGGGATGATCTCAGAATTGTAGTCACTAAATAATGACATACATTTGATTTTCAGACCTCACAATCTTCAGAAAATGTATATTAAAAAAAATCCTGTCACTCTAGCAACTCTCCAAGTTTATGAAAGCAATATTCAAAATATGTCCCTACTTGTACCCCCATGTTGTTAAGCTTTGTGCAGAGTGTGCAAATTAAGAGACTGAGAGGTATGCACATAATATTAACTTGGAATCTGAGAATATGTGTAGAAACAGTCAGGTAGTGTTAACAAACATTCCCTCCACAGGTCTATCAGGTAAGAGATGCAGAATTTAGCTGTAAGGCAGTTGATGTCTACACTGTGTACAAACATACCACTGCCCAAACCAAGGCCATGGGGTATTGTAATAATACCTGCACCTTAATGATTAGAGCAATGATCATTAATGTTCAGCACTACAAGGATATATAAGTTGTTAATTGACATCCCCCCACCATATATGCAACAATAATCTAAATACACAAATCAATGGGTATGTTTACACCAAACCTACTGTTGTGACATATGTCCTATTGTTCAATAAATATTGAAATGTGTTTCTATTAATGTTCCATGTTGAAATACTGTCATTGGTGGCCTGTTGCTATCAATGTAACCTGCATGCCATTGTAATGACCACTGTGGCTCCATATATGCATGTGTTCTGTTTGCTATGCAAGTGTTCCAAATCTGGTGTTTTGGGTTAATGGGAATATCTATGCATGCTGTTATAACTAATCCTAGATTGTTTTGACTAATACTAAATAATATGTATTTGTTAACCAGAGTACTGCATTAGGTCCAGATGTTAGGTGTCAGTTTAATAAAGTGGTGAAACCTCCATATAAACACAAGTGCCCCATACAGTATAGTCACACATGAATAAATGTAATGAAAGCACATTGGGGGATGTCAGGGAAAGTAAAAGAATGTATAATATGTGATGAATGATGAATCAATGCCATACAGCAGATAATCTGTAAAATGAAAAATAAGCAATGCTAAGCATTGCACAGCTCTGCTTACCATGTGTAAGCATTGTGTAAATATGACTGCTAAGTAATGAGTAGGGTAGCTAAGTGGATTTGCCCATCGGTAAGCAGTGCTGAGCCTCTCTCTTTAAGCACTGCCAACCTTAGCAATGCAGGCTTGCACATAGCTTAGCTTAGCACAGCATATTCAAAACTATCCAATCACAGCAAAGGGCAGGAAATTGGCCATATTTAAACCCCACAGGTGGAAATATAGCTCATAACTGATTGCAGCTTCCCATTGTAGGCAGTATGGCAGGAGTTGGTGAGGGCATGCACTTCCATGCGCAACGCTGGGGCATACAGTAGTCCAAGGTCATAGTAGGACTCCTGGTACAAAACCATGATGAGAGACCACTGCAGGGCCAGTACAAAGGCTCCCAATATAAAGCAGAAGCCTGGGACCGTCTTGCCCATGATCTCACCAGTGCCACTGGTAGCCATTGGACTGGTGAGCAGGTCCGTCACCACTATGCCAACTTGAAGCAGAGAAAGAGGGAACTCTTGGATGAGTGGGTCCAAGAAGCAAGGCAGAGGGGAGATGTCCCAGCAGTGTGTAAATAATCATATCAATAACTGTTTACTAATGTCCAGCCTGTGTATATGATGGATAGGTATGCCTAAATATTTCTCTATTTCTCTTAAAGCTGCAGCTGAGCAGGCTGTGAATCAGGAAGCCCATGCTAGTAAGCTGCAAAGGCTGTGTCGCGAGGCTAGTGAGTAACAATCCTGCTTATAGTAGTCATACCAAATAAATATAAAATAGTATAAAGTCACCTGGCAGTATAAAAACTGTGTATGGGTTGTACTGTATAAATCAGACAATATGACAGTAATAGTCCCAAACAGGTCATATTTAAATAAAACTGTAACTGCCTGGCAATAAAGCTCTAAATCCTGGACTGGTTGCGTTTACTCTGGTATTGTATGGCATTTATTGTTGCATTCTCTGAATAGTAATGTTGTGTTGACTACTGTTAGCCACACTGTGCTACATAAAAAAATGTCTAGGAATGTCTGTATAAGACTGTTGTAAGTACAAGATCAGACTGTACAACCAAGAAATACTTTGACAAAAAACACTGAAGTGCTAGACAGCAATATTCAAATAGCACACTCTGCTGAAGCTTAAAATTGTTGCTTTTTAGCAGACACAGCCATGGTTTGATTCCTGGGAGTGGTAATAAGCTGCATGCATAATCATACCTCTTACCTGTATAGATTATTTCAGAATGTCCAGATAATTGGCTCATATTTTCTGCCTGTCCTCTGTCCTCCTGGCAAGTCAGTGGGATAATCGCAGAATTGTAGTCAGCAAATAATGACATACATTTGATTTTCAGACCTCAAATCCTTCAGAAAATGTATATTAAAACAAATCCTGTCACTCTAGCAACTATCCAAGTTTATGAGAGCAATATTCAAAATATGTCCCTATTTGTACACCCATGTTGTCAAGCCTTGTCCACAGTGTGTGCATTAAGAGATTGAAAGGTATGTGCATAATATTAACTTGGAATCTGGGAATATGTGTAGAAACAGTCAGGCAGAGTTAACAAACATTCCCTCCACAGGTCTGTCAGATAAGAAAACTGTGCCTGCCAATAAAGATTTAAATCCTGGACTGGTAGTGTTTACTCTGGTATAGTATAGCCTGATATGTAGCATTCAGTAACATCTGATATCAAAATAGTACTGCTTTGTCAACCACTGTTTCTCACACTGTGCTGCATAAAAATATGTCTAGGAATGCCTGTATAAGACTGTTGTAATGACAAGATCAGATTTTACAACCAAGAGAGATTTAGACAGAAAACACCAAAGGAATAGACAACAATACCCAACTAGCACACTCTGCTGAAGCTTAAGTTGTTATATTTTTAGCAGACAAAGCCAAGGTTCGAATCCTGGGAGTGGTAGTAAGCTGTATGCATAATCATACCTCTCAACTGTACAGATTTTTTCAGAATGCCCAGATAACTGGCACATAATTTCTGCCTCTGTCCCTGTGGCAAATCAGTGGGATGATCTCAGAATTGTAGTCACTAAATAATGACATACATTTGATTTTCAGACCTCACAATCTTCAGAAAATGTATATTAAAAAAAATCCTGTCACTCTAGCAACTCTCCAAGTTTATGAAAGCAATATTCAAAATATGTCCCTACTTGTACCCCCATGTTGTTAAGCTTTGTGCAGAGTGTGCGCATTAAGAGATTGAGAGGTATGCACATAATATTAACTTGGAATCTGAGAATATGTGTAGAAACAGTCAGGTAGTGTTAACAAACATTCCCTCCACAGGTCTATCAGGTAAGAGATGTAGAATTTAGCTGTAAGGCAGTTGAAGTCTACACTGTGTACAAACATACCACTGCCCAAACCAAGGCCATGGGGTATTGTAATAATACCTGCACCTTAATGATTAGAGGAATGATCATTAATGTTCAGCACTACAAGGATATATAAGTTGTTAATTGACATCCCCCCACCATATATGCAACAATAATCTAAATACACAAATCAATGGGTATGTTTACACCAAACCTACTGTTGTGACATATGTCCTATTGTTCAATAAATATTGAAATGTGTTTCTATTAATGTTCCATGTTGAAATACTGTCATTGGTGGCCTGTTGCTATCAATGTAACCTGCATGCCATTGTAATGACCACTGTGGCTCCATATATGCATGTGTTCTGTTTGCTATGCAAGTGTTCCAAATCTGGTGTTTTGGGTTAATGGGAATATCTATGCATGCTGTTATAACTAATCCTAGATTGTTTTGACTAATACTAACCAACATATGTTTTAAAACTGCAATACCATAGCACGTTTGGAAGGCCGGTCTCAGAGGACCCACCTCTCCCACCTCACCTGGCCATGGCACTGGGCCGCAGCATGTTTGGGACCCACCCTGGGACATCCTCATCTGCTGGTCCTGCACCACCTTTGGGTGGAAACATTTCAGGGGATGGGGCTCATTCCCCCCCGGGAACGGGCGTAGACAGGATCCTGTCACCCTAAGTCATGTCCAGGCATTGCTGCGTAGTGAGCTCCAAAGGGAATTTGGAGATCTGCTATGCCA